>NW_004955465.1:6512377-6540780 GCF_000276665.1 Chinchilla lanigera | reverse complement strand
CGGACGCGGCCCCGGAACCCGAGCTGCCCCCGACTCCAACCTGCAGTCGCCGGCGTCCCCGCGCCGGCCACCCCCGCGGCCTTCTCCGCCCGCCTCACCTCCCGGGCCTCCGCGGAGCAAGACGGTGGCGGGGAACACTAGCAAGACAAGCAGAAGCAAGCGGGGGAGGAGCCTCATGGCGCGGCCGCTCCGTGTCCAGCCCCAGTCCGCGTCCGCGAGTGCTCTCGGCGGCTCGGGCGGTAATGGCGTTACTCTTCATCCGGGCTCTCAGAGGCCAGAGGCGGGGCACGCACCGCGCACGGGCATTGGTCACGCCCCTCCTTGGACCGCCGATCGCCGCCGACGTGGCCGCTCAGCGCCGAGGGGCGGGGCTCGCTGGTCGGCCGCCTGCCTGCTTGCGGAGTCACGTGGTCCGCGGGCCGGGACCCGGGTTCCCGCGAGAGTCGGCGGCCTGCGGTGTTCACGGCCTGGGGACCTGAGGTTTGGCACCGGGTCCCCCCCCCTCCCCCCCGCTGTCCCAATTAATTAGCGTCGTCAGCGGTTACTTTATTTGAATGGCCAGCCGCCTGACTGTGGGCGCAATAGTTTTTGCATAATTTTAAGTAACAGTGATGTAAGGAACGTGGGCTCCCTTTCTGTGACATTTAAAAGCAAGAAATCCTGAGAAACCACTTTGAAGCTACCACCATGTATTACAGCAGCCATTGATATTTTCCTACTAATCTGTCCATAACTCTGTAATGTTTGTATTGTTCCCATACTATTTCGTAAATGGATGTATGTTTATTACTATGTGTTTCCTTCAACAACCGTTGAGGATAGTCAATGATTATTCCATTGGTCACTCATGCATAGCTCTATTTATTTTCTTTAGAAACCACTTTGAAGAGTATAGTACAACAAAGTATACAAAGTATAGTACAACAACCATTGATAATGGTACATAGTACAACGTATAGTACAACCATTGATAATCTCCTACCACTTTTGTCTGTAACTATTATCTGTCTATTTGCTTTCCTGAGAAACTGTCTTGTAGATAACAATATGTAAAACAACCATTGATAATTTCCTACCACTTTGTCTGTAATTCGGTAAGCCCCCCTATGACTATGTTATCCTTCTTTTACTCTTTAAAATAAAAAAAAGTCACAAAAAAAAAAAGCAAAGAAAAAGGGGAGGGCAACATTTGTTTAAATGTGAAAAATCTGACCCTACGTGCCCACAGCATCTCTCATAGTTAAGTGGCGATTCTAAAATGTTCTTGGGTTCTGAATCAACCCTGAGTTCTGAATCACCCCGAACAGTGTCCGGCGTGTCATAAGTATATAGTGACTATGTAATGGGTGTGGCAGTGGCTGGACAATTTTCCTACTTCCCTTCTCATCCGCATTGCATTTTGGGTTCATGCAGTTAATCTGAACGGCAGCAGTGTGGGCCTGCACTGGTGTGAGGCGTCCTACAGATGATGAACTAAGCCAGCCCCTAGGTATTGGTTACTGCCTATCACTTTTCCTTAGAACGCATTTCATCTTCCAGACATTCTCACGAGCTGGGTATCACCGTTGACCAAAGAGAAAGCAGACACTTAGTCGGTAGTAATTTGCCCAAGGTCTCCAAAAGTTAGCAAATGGCAGATGCAAGGTTTGAGTGGGGCAGCCCGCTTCCAGGCTCCATTTGCTGTTCTACTCCTGCACTGTCTCAGCTCCAGGTCTCCTTGTCTTCTCGTCCCTGTAAAGGTAGTTTGCAGTTTGTGCTGACCCTATCCTGACAGTGCGGACAGAGTCGACTCAGCTCCACTGGGCCAGGCCACCATGCCACCACTGCTGCTCTTACTGCTGCCACCAGCGCCCCGCAGATGTGGGGAACCCCCCAGGAGGACACCCTCCCACTCCACCTCTGGGCCAAAGCTGCCAGGGCTGCTGACCCCCTTTGCCAGGGGGAAACTTGGCCGAGTTCTCCACTGACGAGAAGAATCTCCATCCCCCACTGTGAGGAGCTTTCTGCTGCCCGAGTTTCAGCACGGACCTGGGATTGACCGATGACAAGCACATCGTTCTCTTTAGCTTGTTGCTGTGTCCTTGCACCAGAAACTGGTGGGACTGCGATAGCAGGTGATGTTAGAGACGTCACGCTGGACAGACCCAAGGGGCTCTCACCGATTGCCTTTCCCCTTCGGAGGACTGATTTCACCTGGGGAGACCATCTTCTCCCTCACTTAGAGAGATCCTAGAAGGTGCCCTCACAGGTCTCTGGGCATGTTTAGACCCAGACTGAACCTGTCAGAGTAATGCAGGAGCTTGCATTCCAGTGACCTCCTCAGATGATTCCTAGTAGATTCTGACTTGAATTTTAGACAACCAGCTATAAAAGGTGCAGCAGGTGCCTATTCTGGATGTCGCTACTGTGGTAAATTTATGGAAAACAAAAACATAACAGAAAACAGAGGGCCTTGGGCGATTGTCCAATGAATATAAAAAGCAGAAGTATATGTTTCAGGGAAGTAAAATAGTTGCCCAGAGCTGAGTACGCACAAATTCTGCATTATTATGATCCCCATTCTCCCCGCACAAGCAGCTTTCCTCCCAAAGCGTTCCACCCTTAACGGAACTGAGAATCTCGCCTGCTGATGTAAGTCCTCCCAGGTGTCTTCCTGCTCTCACCTGCACACCTGTCTCTCTGAAGGTATCTGTTTTCCAGCAGTGGCCCATGTCCTGCTTCCTCTTACTCTGACAGCTCAGCCAAACCCACAGCTGAGCTTCACTCCTGTCATGTTACTCCTTTAATGCTGTAAGAGCAGAGCATTACTTCCCTTTGACTCCTTACAGTTCCCCTCAATATCGCTGGTGAAAGTGTTTGTTAAGCACTGGTTTTATTCTCTCTATTCCCAGAGGTAATTGCCTGTCCTTTAAACCTTTACTCAACTGTTCCCTTTTCAATGAGGCGTTCCCTGACCTCCTGTAACACATTACAGTTACAGCTCCCTACCGCCCACACTCAGTTCCCTACTGCTCTCTTTTCCATGGCACTTCTGGCCCAATACACAGCTCATTGTGTCTCCTATTTGTCTCCCATCTGTGACCACTCTGATGCCAGAGGCTCTCTGACCCAGTGTCGTGGGACAGTGCTTTATGCCCAGTGAAACTCAGTATTTGATGACTCAGTGAAGCTATGCCACTGTTATGGAGGATTCTAAATGATTTTTGTTTTTTCCTTCTGGTACCAGGAATCAAACTCACGACCTTGCACTTGCCAGGCAGGCGCTGTGCCACTGAGCTAAATCCCTAGCCCCTATGCCACTGTGATGGACATAACTTTCTTCCATAAATTTGCAACCCAATTTTGACTGTAGACCTAATATTATGGTTTGGCTCTTATGTGTCCCCCAGAGGCCCATATGCTAAAGGCTTGGTCACTGAGGGAGATGACAGAACCTTGAAGAAGTGGGGCCTAGTGGGAGGAAGTTAGGTCATTGGGACATGCCCTTGAAGGGAAATCAGAACCCTGGCTTCTCTTTCTGTCACTCCTTCTCCAAGCCACCATGAGGTAAGCATCTTTGCTCCACACAGTATGCTCCCTGCCGTGATATTCTGCCTCATCACAATCCCAAGTGACCATGAACTGAAACCCCTGAACCTTGAACTCAAATAAACCTTCCTTTTAAATTGTTTAGCTCAGTATTTTGCAATACCAGTGGAAAACTAACACACCTAATTAAAAATATCCAGCAAAGAGGTATGTTTATTATGTTCAAGCAAAGATGTAAGTGCTCTTTCACCTACCAAGGGCTTAAAAATGAATTAAATTTTGTGTACTTTCCGAGGAAAAAAATTATCTGTGATCCTTATGAAAAGACACTACAGGGAATACAGAGGAATTTACAAGGCTGGTATAGGAGGGCCTTCATTCCTTCCCCAGCTCAGAATTCACAGAGGGAGCAAGGGCAGTCACAACCACCTGACCACTCACCACCCAACCCACCTCTGTCTGCCTCTGCACCCTCAGGCCCTGCCCTCGTTGCTGTTGCAATGAAAGTGTTTATAGGCCCTGAAAGCCCAGCCACCATTTGTCCTTTGGATCTCATCTCCTGGGTGAAGATGTGATTCTGAAAACAGCACTCTTTTTACCCCCCAATAAATTCTCAAATTCATCACCCCCATCAATATAAAAATATATGCAACATTTCCTGTCATTAGAAAGCTCCCCCTTGGTTTCTCATTTCCTCATACTGTTTCCCTGATCCGTGGGTTAAGAGATAATAAGAGTGTGTTTCTGAAATTGCTATCCCCACCACTCTCTCAGCCAAGACAGTAAATTAAAAACGTAACAGAGGAGTTGGGGGATAGCTCAGTAGTAGAGTGTACACACGGCTCTGAGTTCGATCCCCAGCACCATAAAAAAAAAAAAAAAAAAGAGGAGAACACGATGACAACTGTATCCCTGAGGAATTGTAGAGGTGTGTATCACCCTCAAAGGGGTAATGGTCTCCACTAAATCCCAGTTTCATTTGCCAGCAGGTACTATAGAAAACTAGGTAGATCATGGCGGATGGCAGTGGAGTACTAGAATCTTTCCGAGTAGTAACTACAGTACCTCAAGCTCTCCAGAACTTGCTCACAAAATTTGAACCTAAATCTTGATTCCATGTCACATGGGCTTGTTGCTATTCTTCTATACTGTCTCCCATGTGCTCTCATTTAGGAAACAATGTGTCCAGTGCATTAGAAAGTCACAGATGAAATAGAGGACAGAGGACCTTGAAGGATAGAACTGTGTCATACATAAAGAGCTAGGTGGTGGAAGAGAGGAAGGACATTAAGTAGGCAGGGAAGAGCATTCCAGGAAAAAGAAACCACCAAAATTTGGAAGACAATAAATGCTAGATTATGGAGTAAGGATGTGAAAACCTGTCCATAAAGTAAAATTCAGTGATAAACTATTACACAGCTTTTCCAAATGAGAGCTATGGGTCACCATGTTCTCTCTTGCATGGAGGCCTGCCCTCATGCTGTAGGGTGCACTTCTTTTCCAACTTTTACTTGGCCCAAACTTGCTCTGCTGACCTTTTCTTTTTTCCACCTTTAATAAGACTTTGCTACTATTTATTTACTTTTTTCTTTTTGAGACAGGGTCTCGCTATGCCATTCAGGCTGGCCTTGAGCTCATTTTGTAACCCAGGCTGGTCTTGAACTTGCAACGATCCTCCTGCCTCAGCCTCCGAAGTGCTGGGATTACAGGCGTGTGTCACCACACCTGGCAAACTTTGCTACTGTTAAAAAAAAAAGAGCTATAAAGACTGGCAATATGGGAAAACAGTTATCAGAAGTTATCAGAAGCACTCAGTTTAGATAGCCTACTTCAGATACTACATAAAAGTGCTTTATGAACTGTAAATAACAGAATTTCAGAAGGCATACTAGAAAGTGAAAAGAGAAATATGTTGGCTTTAGCAGAGGCTTGAATAGAAGATTTTTTGAAAGGATGGGGTAAGAATTTGATCAAGAATTACAAAGTAGAGGTTTGAGAAGATAAAAGTGTGATGGAGCGAGTTATCAAGGTGAGGTACAATAGGTTGGAATCGAAGAAGACAGAATAGAAGGAGAGGAGGGCTGGCAGCACACAGGAATTCCGCCTTGTGTAGGGTGCCCGGTCTCACTGTCTGTCCAGTAGAGAGCCCGCCACGGCTCATGGCTGCCCTGGACAGGCCTGTCCTGACTCCGTCTTCCAGCCTCGGAGAAGGAGGTATCTTTATCCCTAGCTTGTGCTGTGGAACTTCATGTCTGTTTTCCTCTATCAAATATCCCTGCTCGCGCCTTTATCCCCAGTCTGTTTCCTGACCACTGGAACGTTCCCAGCGTGTGTGGACCTGTGTATTAAACATCTCCACCCAGATATTTCACAGTAACCTAAGGTCCCTCATGTCTTTATTTCCATTAAGATGGCCGCCATCCACTCAGAACGCTGCTGGGCTTCCTGGACTCCTCTTTCCCCACTCCCATAGCTCACCCATTCCCACACCCTTTTCCCTTCACCCTTGAAATCATTTTGCACGCACATCCTTTTTTTTGGTCTTTTTTATAGTACAAGGACTTGAAGTCCTTTTTATTTTGTTCTGAGGTAGGGTCTCACTAAGTTGCCCAGGCTGACCCCTAACCTGAGATCCTCCTGAGAGTCGCTAGGATGCTAGTCCTGGGCCCCCACAGCTGGCTACATCTGCTCAGTTCCTGGCTTCAGTGTGTCTCGCTTGACACACTGTAGAACCTCAGTGGTACTCCTGACACAAGCATCAGCCCACCCATCTCCCCCACGTATCATTTAGTGCTGCTTGTGATCATCCTCGCCGCCTCCTCTGTGAAGAACCCGGCTTCCAGCACTGCTGTGGCTCCGGGCGCAGAACAAGCCATCTTGGGGCCCTCAGACCCTAGCTTTCTTGTTCCTGGGGGGCACCTAGGTACGCTGGAGAGCTGTCTCTGGCCCTTATGTAAAAGCTCCCCTGAGGTTTTCCCGTCTGCAGCCCCCAGTCAGTCACATCTCTCCCAGGACATCAGGCACCCCTTGTGGTCTTCACTCCATTTTCCTCATAGCCTTGACACCTGACATAGAGCCTGTTACACACTTTGCTGCAGGTCATGAAATGTTTATTGAGAGAAGGACCGGCTTAGTATCTATACCCATGAGCCATGCACCAAGACAGGCACACTCATTTTGAGTTCTCCTGTAGGTAAAAGAACAAATGTCTCATAATGCACATGTCGAGTGAGCATGTATCCTTGGAGCCCTGTGTGTAGACAATCTGGGTTAATGCTTCCCTTCTATCTGTTTCTTCCCATTTATGTGTAGATTCCAGATGTGGCCGTCCTCATTCAAGAGCCGTCTTCTCTTACTGTATTTTATTTTTTCCTACAGGGTCCCAGGAAACCATTAATAATAACAAATGTCTTTCCAACTTGAATCACTTCAAAGTTTTCCAAGCTCAGGGACTAAGTTCTAAAAGGAAACACTGCTATAGCGGCAATTTATGGTGCATTTCTCAGGTTTCTCACGTTATGTCCCAACTTCTTATGTGCTTTCAACATACTTAAGTCTTTTATGCTTTACCATTAAGACACACATACCTAGCCAGTGTGGTGCTGCATGCCCATAATCCCTACCAGTCAGGCAGTAAGGAGGCTGAGGCAGGAGAATCACAAGTTCGAAGGCAGCCTGGGCAATTTATTGAGACTGTTTCAGAATAATGTAATCAGAGAGGGCTGGAGGTGTAGTTCAGCAGTAGAATGCTTGATTAGCACGTATGAGGCTCTGAGTTTGATCCCAGCAAGGTGGGGAAGTGGGGCTTTCTATTTTTTAAAAAATGAGTTCACTGCATTGCCGAGTATGACAATGCCAGCTCCCAGGCTGTCTGGGCCTCCTCTCCCTCTCCTGCCTCACCCGTGCAGAGCCCTCCGGTGCCCCAGGCCAGATCTACCCAGCTACGGCTGCCAGGCCTGGGCCCTGTGTGAGGCCCTGCAGGGTGTCCTTCCAACCAAGTATTCCAGCTTTGTGATTTTGAGAAATTAACAGACCTTCTGTTTCTACATTATATAAGAACATACAGCACTTCTCAAGAAAAATCACAAGGATAATAGCTTTTATTTATTCAGCACTTCCTGCAGGACCAGTTATATATTCCATATATATTTTCCTCTGATTAAATACAATTCTAACTCCAGTGAAACAAAACATATATTTTGATCAACAGCTATACTTTCAGGGTGGTTCTTGGATTTATCAAAAAGCTCGTATGTGTGTTATGTCTTCATTTATTTTCCTGCTGTATTTCCCGAAATCAGAAGTCTCTGGGTCCTTTATTTAAATGCACAACTACCTCAAAACCATGTTAAGAGAGAAAATAGAAGGGTTAGATCTTAAATTAAATCCTGGGTGGGGACTTTGGAATTATCGTCTTCTTAAAGTTGGCTGGTGGTAGGAAGAACCTGCCCACTTGCTCGGAGAGAAGAAAGACGTCTTGCAGGGGAAACAAAATGTTCTGAAGTTCACAACATTGTGGTGCATAATTAAAGGTCCGATAACCTGTAATTTCCGCACTCTTAAGAGGCTGAGGCACAAGGCTCAAAAATTCAAGCCCAGCCTAGGCAACTTCATAATTTAAAATAAAAAATAAAGAAAGGGCCGGAGACGTAGCTTAGTGTGAAGGACCTGGGTTCAAGCTCCACCACACACATACAGGAAATGCCTGACCATATGGTATTCTGGAAAAATATTTAGGAGTCATGCATTCACTTGTTTATGTTGAAGTGGAAACTGATTTTCACTGGAAGAAATTTTTCACAGTCAAGTTTTTGGAATGTAACACTTCAGTGTTTATATGTGGCTTAATACACCATTTTATGGATTAATTGGAGTAGTATATTTAGTAATGATTCCTCCTGGAGTGGTTCAAAAATGACTAGTGCTTACTCTTTAGTCTTATTTAATCTAAATCATTTCTATTTTTTTAAAAGTATCTGGCATTTAAAAATGAAAGCAAAATGCCAGGTATGATGGTGCATGCTTGCAATCCCAGGGGAGGCTGAGGCAGAAGGATCTCAGTTTGAGGCCAGCCTGGGCTGCATAGTAAATTCAACTACATAGCGAGACCCTGTCTCAAAAAACAAACACACATACACACACACACACACACATGCACACAAAGTAAAGAAAACAAAAACATTTCAAAAGTGACAGAATTCCTGAACAACTAGTTCTTTTTTTTTTTTTCTTTTGAGACAAGGTCTCGCTGTGTATTCCAGGCCTCTGTGCCTGGTACAAAGTTGCTGTTTCTCCTCACAGCCATGCCTGCAAAGTTTCTCTTCCCTAGCACTCTGCTGTGACCCTCATCCACCTCTCTGACTGAAACCAGTAAAAGGCGTGAGCTTTTGGACGCCCAGCCTTTTGTTCCACAGAGAACACTGGTCATCCCAGAGCTCCTCAACTGCAGAACTTTCTCTCGACTGAGGTTGAAAGGTACCCAGAGGTAAGGTGCCCAGCCCTGGTACTTAAAGACTTAGCAAGGAACGCAGCCTGAGTACTTTATGACTTAGCAAGATCCTGTCTCAAAGAAACAAAAACAAAAAGGCCACAGTATTAAAAAAGGCCACAGTATTAAAAAGGCCACAGTATTCACAAAACATATCTGGGTGGGACAGGAGCACCGGAAGCTGTGCCTTCTAATAGGAAGGTATAGCTTTGGCCTTGTTCATAAAGCTGACACATCTTACAGTGGGACAGGTGCTTGGAGACAGCAAAACAAATGCTCATGAGACAATTCCTGCACCAGAGGAGCTCAAGCCAGGCCCAGAGACGCACAGGCAGAGAATGTAATGCCACACAGAGGCCCTATTATGTCAAGGGTTCTGCGCACGCACATGGAGGAAGCAACAGTTCCTAGTGGGAGAAAAGGCAGGAGAGGCTTCGGGAGAGGACGAGCATGCGCCTGCAGGGTTATGTGGGGGGACCGAGGCGCGCGCGCGCGCGCACACACACACACACAGCACGTGTAGAGACCGGCACAGGGTTAGATATGGAGAGGGAGGCAAGAGCCATACCTTCAGCTGCACAGGGACCCAGGATACCTCCAGGAAGGTCATGCTTTGCTTATGAAAGCTGAGCCTGTCCACACCGTGGAGGACACAGTGCCCGGGAGCCAAACGAAGGCGGAAACACCAGCGAGGCATTGGTTATAGCAGATCAGAGGAAACACGAGGCGGGCTTGAAATGGGGGTAAGGGGACCCCAGCAAGCAACACCTCAGACAAGAGAAGGGACCGCTCAAACTAGGACAGAAAGCAGAAGAGGCCCGCACTGCAGGTCAGAGAAGGCGATCTGACCCCTGCCGAAATGGAACTTCAGGAAGCTGTGTGCACCTCGTGTTATTGTCAGATCACCCAGAAATACAGCAGTCTTTATCGTGTCTCTCAGCATAACCTACCGAGGTCATGGACTTTGGATGATTTTCTGATCTTGTTCTGCAGGGAAGAGAAAGAAATTTCAAAGTGGGAAAGAATTGAAATAGTGAACAGTTGAAAACATATGCCGTTGTTTAGCATATCTCTTTCACTTTCTATTCTTTTTTTTTTTTTGAGACAGGTCTCCCTGTAGCTCAGGCTGGCCTTGAACTCACTTTGTAACCCAGGCTGGCCTTGAACTTGCAGCAAGCAGTCCTTCTGCCTCAGCCTCCCAAGTGCTGGGATTATAGGCGTGCCTCACCACGCCCAGCTCCTCTTTCACTTTCGAGGAGAATTACTATCTGGGGTAGAACTATGAGATCCCAAAAGATTAAGATAAAGCTTTTTTTTTGTAATATTGGGATCAAATCCAGGGATTTGCACATGCTAAGGAAGTGCTCTACCAGACAGCTACATTCCCAGACCTTTTCTTTCCTTTTTTTAAAATTTTAAAACAGGACCGTACTAACTTGCCTAGATTGGCCATCATGAACTTACAGTCATCCTGCCTCAGCCTCCCAAGCAGCTGGAAGGAAAAAGCATGGTTGATATGTACTATGTGGATCATTCCCAACGCACTTGAATAAAACCCTGGTGCCAGAGTCTTCTTGCATTTGACATCACCAGAGAGCTACTTAGGAGAAGGGCTGTGACTTGAGGACCTCATGAATTTGCTTGAAAGTGATGAAGAGTGGGGGGAAATCAGACATCAGAGACTATTTAAAGTGCTGCCTTTTAGATCCTGAATCTGCACGATTTCCATCACGAAAGACGACCGGCCCGAGTGGCACTGAGGCTTTGAGGGGAGGATGCGGCAGTCGCAGCCTGGTCACCAGCCGAATGCAGGGGTCTGCTGTTCAGCTGGAGGCTTCCAGGACCCCGGTGGCTGAAGGCTACAGGTCTTGCTTCCTACTAAGAGGCCTCCACCGTTGCACAGGGACCCGGAGGTCACCGCTCCACATCACCCCTTGCTTCAAGGCCGGTCTACATCTGTGCAAAAGCTTCAAATCCACCGTGGCCTCACGGGGGACTAAACTAGCTGCTCAGCTGGTGAATCATGTACATTGATATACAAACGTTATTCATTAACATAATCCTAAAAAATGCCATAGTTTCTCTCCACAATTTGTAGAAGATCCACTTTCAGTGGAAATCAGCATTTACCGAGCATTAGTGATACGGCAGGCATTAGGTCACAACACATTCTTCCTTTTTATTTTTTTGTACTAGGGATTAAACCCAGGGCCTTTGATCCCCAGCACCTTTTTAAAAATTTTTTAAAAATAAAATAAAAAGAAAAAAAATTTTTTTACATTTTGAGACATGGTCTCATTAAGTCATTAAATTGCCCAGGCTGGGCATGAACTCAAGATCCTCTTGCCTCAGCCTTCCAGAATACTGAGATTATAGACATGAGTCACTACAGCTGGCTCACATTCTTTCATATTAGGCTAGGGCTATAGCTCAGTGATAGAGTGCTTGTCTAGCAGGCTGGAGCCAGAGTTCGATCCCCAACACTTCATAACGAAGAGAAGGAAGTGAGGGAGGCAGAGAAGGAGGGAGGGAAAACATTAACTATCACAAGAGATAGTTTAAGTCTGACCTTTCAAAACATAATTGTATTTGCAAAAGGTATGTTGAACAAACATGGCTTGTGACAAAATTAAAATAAAACCTTAGCTATGATCAAAAAGACAAACGAGAATGTGATCGCTATGTATACCTAAAATGCACCAATAAAATCTGATTGGAAAAAGGAAAGAAAATAGAACACTCTCTGACCAAACCAGAAAAAAAAAAAAAAAAAGACAAATAATAAGAAGTGCTGGTGAGGATGTGGAGAGGGGATCCCCCGCACTCTGCTGGTGGGAATGTAAATTAGTAAGCCTTTATGGAAAACAGTACAGGGGTCCTCAAGAAATTAAAAGTAGCTGCTCTATGGTCCCAGGATCCCAGCGCTGGGTCCAGGAAAGGAAATCAGTACGTCAAGGCAGCATCTGTGCCACTGTGTTCACCGCAGCACTATTCCCTGTAGCTGAGGATCCGGAAGCACCTCGCTGTCCGCCAGCTGAGAAGTGGACGGGGGCAGTGTGGTACACACACAGTGCAACGCTACTCAGCCCAAAGGAGGAAATCCTGCTGTTTGCAATCGTGTGGATGGGACTGAAGATCATTATATTAAAGTGAAATCAGCCAGACACAGCAGACAAACACCACGTGCTCCCACTCGTACGGGGGTTATGAGAAACAGGGTCTCAGACAAGCTGGGAGGTGGACGGGGTTGGCAGAGGCTGGGGAGAAAAGGCCAGGAAGTGGAGGCGGAGAGGCTGACGCAGGGGTACTGAGTGACAGTGAGGAGCAGGACGTTGTGACATGCTACCGTTGCATGGGATGGTGACTATCGATAATATACGGCATATTTCAAAGAGCTAGGAGGGTTTTAAATATTTTCACCCAAGAAATACAAATGTTTGGGGAGATATGTTCCCCTTGATTTAAACACTGCAGAATGTACATGTGTCAAAACGTCTCATGATACCCCATACATATGTACAGTCTTTAATGGTTTCATTTATAAGTTAAAAAATAACTTTCAAGGCCTGGGAATGCAGCTCAGTGGAAGACGCCTAGCTTAGCATGCGTGAGGCCCCAGGCTCAACCTCTAGCATCACAGAATTTTTAACGCAACTTTAATTTTTGTCTCCTACTTCCACTTTAAGCCTTTTCCTTTTTGAGACAGTCTCACTATGTAATTTTGGCTCACCTTGAACTCACTACATGGCCCACTCTGGCCTCAAGCTCCTGATCCTGTCTCCCAAGGACTGGGATTACACGGATGTGACACATGCCCAGCAAGATACTGTTTTTTTTAAAAAGGAAGGAAAGCTTACCTTAGTTTTCTGGCTCTGTCTGGGGGCCTTCTAATTAAATCTTCCAAATACTTATTTCTCTCTTCCAAACTGCAGGAAGAAACAATTGAATTTTATGACTGAAAAGGACTTTTCTAGCGAATACATTGCAGATGCACTGGAGGGTTTGAGCAGGTAAACCTACTTGCCCCTTTATAGATTCCAGTGGTGCAGAAGGGCGGGGGGTGGTAGCAAATATGTAAAACGACATTCAAATATTCTTCTAGGGGCTTTCAGAGAACGGTGTCCGTGTGAGTCAACCCGGCACAAGCCTGGGGGCAGCTTGGGAGAGACACACCCTCGCAGCTGCAGCCTATCTGCCGCAGGAAGATGTGTTGGGTCAGAGGACTCACACCATTCCTGCGAGGCGCACTTGTGCGGTTTCTAAGGCTTTTAACCAGACACACCAGTGGGTTCCCTTGTTGGCCTCGGAGGGCAAATTTAGTTGAGGTAGTTTCCTCCCCAAACCCATTTTCCCACTCAGGGAGGGTGTACGAGTCTCCAGTGGCTGCTGCAACAACCATAGCATAGGGGCTTAGAACCACCCGCGGATGTCTGGGGCCATGCAACACTTTCGGCTGCACATCACAGCACCCCTCAGCCCTCTTCCCCCACCACACTGCGTCTTCAGCCGTCTGTCATCAGATTTCTTCCTGCCTCCCACTCCATAGGACCCTTGGGGCTGCATTTCGGGCCCGCCCAGATAATCCAAGGCAATCTCCTCATTTCAAGACCCCACTGTAATCATATCTGAAAAGTCTCTTCTGCCATTCATTGGATCTCAGGTTATAGAATTCAGATGACACTTCTTGAACTGGATCAGTCTCTCAATGGAAACATACATGTAAAATATTTTAAATTAAAAAAAAAAAAAAAACTAGGGCAAGACAACATGGCCAAAATCACAGTTTGATATGTGTTGTTGTTGTTGTTGCTTTTGTTGTTTTTGAGACAGGGTCTCGCTATGCAGTTCAGGCTGGCCTTGAGCTCAGTTTGTAGCCCAGGTTGGTCTCAAACTTGCAATGATCTTCCTGCCTCAGCCTCCCGAGTGCTGGGATAGCAGGCATGTGCCACCACGCCCGGTGGTTTGATACTGTTTTTAAAATCTTTATTTTATTTTTTAAATTTGGTATCCCATGAGCCCATGATTGTTGAGCACTGACTGAACTTTCTTGGCTATCAGTTGTAGAAGACTCTAATTTTCTTCCTTCTCAGTATACCATATCCTCTCCCCACTTCAGATGTAAAACTTGCCTGTATTAGTCTCAAAATAACAGAGAATCTGCTTACCATTTGCTCTGCATCACAATGACAGTGAAAACCAGAAGGAAACAAAGCTACAAATAGCTATATTTCAATTACCCTGTGATGCAGGAGTGCTATAGAAAGTGCCTAAATTCAGGTGGGCTTTCTTTGTAACAAGAGGCCCTACCCTTGTGAAGTATGAATGAAATCGGAGGGAGGGGGTGGAAGCAGCAGCAATTAAAAGTGAGAATACTCAGGAGGCTGAGGCAGGAGGATTGTGGCAAGTTTGAGGCCAGCCTGGGATACAAAGTGAGTTCAAGACCCGCCTGAATTGTGTAGTGAGACCTTCTCTCAAAAAAAAAAAAAAAAAAAAAAAAGACAAAAGAAAAGAAAATAATAAATCAATGGAAAGTGGCAAAATTTATGAAGGCTATTTTTGGAATGCTTCAAGCTGAATTTCATTCCGATGAAAGAATTTACTTGATACTTCATACATGTTTAATTTTGCATGCACTCAATAACTTTTGTGAATAAATTATAAGCATTGCAAAGTTATTTTACTTGGATATTATGACAATATCTTCTAAATTTTTGGATGTTTCCTACTCATTCCTTCATCACCCCCTAAAATTAACAGGAGGAACATAAAAATTTTCTTGTTGGGGGCTGGGGATTTAGCTCAGCGGCAAAAGCGCCTGCCTGGCAAGTGCAAGGTTGTGAGTTCGGTTCCCGGTACCGGAGAAAACCAAAAAAAAAAAAAAAAAAAAAAAATTTTCTTGTTGAACTTTGTCTTAAACATTGCAGACAGTAAGCAGAATAGCTACATTCATGAAGGAGAGGTTGAATTTACAAATCCTTACTTTTCTTCTGTCTGGCAGTCAGAGAAAATGAACATAGAAGCCAGAGAGTGAACTAAAATATCAGTAAATATTCATAAAATTGAAAACAAAATTTTAGCAGCTTACTGCACAATCTGGGAATGGGATCCCTCGAGCCTTTGGTCAGCACATTTGATAATTTCCTCATACGATGCAACCTTGCAAAAAAAAAAAACTAAGTCAATCATCCTTTAACAAATTCTAGTGTTTTATTAAACATAGTTTACTTTCTCTTCTTTTAAATCTCGCAAGTTTGAGTTAGTTATTTGACTACACCAATGAAAACTGCACAACAGGAAGAGCATCTCCCTGAGATTTTGAGATGAGAAATATGAGTAACAATAGAATTATGTCTATGCATCATGTCCAAACCACAGATAACTGCAGTGAATAAACACACAGCGTCTCCCACACAGCCGGGATCAGTGAAGGAGCAGGTCTATTTGGTTAAAGTTCACATAGATTTAAAAACTAAACTGGAACACCAGGTTAGCAAGATTTATAATTACGCCGGAGCAGTGCGAAGGCTTTCAACTGCCTGCAGCAGGATGGACAGACACACACTGTGCCCGCTGCTAGCGTCCAGCTAGAGGCAGGTGGGACATCTTAGAGTGCCACTGGAAAGGGAAAGGCATCAGTGTAAGTGCGCCACGTCAAACCTCAGATCCTCTTCCTCCAGAATTCCATTATTTTAATATCTGGTGTAGTTTTTAAAAGGCAGATATTTCTGTAAGAAAATGTGTACCTTACTTATTAAGCAGCCTAACTGTCGCTGATACGTGTCATTCTCTTCAATGAGCTTGTGGCAGTGGTGGTCTTTCGACTCTACAAGGCTTCCCAATTTCTTGATCTATAGAGAAACGTCAGTGAAAATATTAACCTGGAAAACACCTTGAAAGCTAATATAGGTGCTGAGAACAAGAGGACAGCGAGCTAGCCTTCTTCCAATCCTGATCTTTTTTTTTTTTTTTTGAGATAGGGTCTTACTCTATGTTGCCCAGGTTGGTCTTGAACTTGCGATCTTCTTGCCTCAGCCTCCCCAGTGTGCACCACTGCACTCAGAGCCCAACATCCACCTACACTGAGTCCTACAGAAGGTGACTCGCGTGATGCTAGGAACCAGATCCTCCTTAGACTGCACACGGAACAGAGGAGCAACATTTATAAGAGTGTTTTATCTTTTCTCCGATCTCACACTATGAAATAACTTTGCAAATAACTAAGTATCTATTAGTACATACAAATATTTGTGAGCCTCAAATCTTTACTTTCTTTCCCATACTCAATGCACTAATATGTCTGCTTTGGTCTGAAGTAAATCAGTGCGACTGTGGGGGATGATAAATGCTTAGGTCTGAGGTACATTCTCCCTCGCACAAACAACTGGAGGTTTTTAAAAAATGTTTGGCTTTATATATTTCATGGTCTGGTGTATGGTCCATTTTTAGTTGCAAGGAACTGTTAAAATTTTTAAACTGTGCTTCCAATAGTGACATTTAGAATTATCAGGACAGGGTAGTCACAAGTTCCCCTAGCTGTTACCTTAATATTCAGAGCAATTATAGGAGAAAAAATATAGAAGTTTGCCCAGTGAATACAGTGTTAAGAATGCCTTTTTTTTTTTTTTTGGTTTTTTTGAGACAGGGTCTCGCTACGTAGTTCAGGCTGGCCTTGAGCTCACTTTGTAGCCCAGGCTGGTCTCAAACTTGCAGAGATCCTCCTGCCTCAGCCTCCCGAGTGCTGGGATTACAGGCGTGCACCGCCCCCACATCCAGTTTAGAATGCCTTTTAATCTCTCATTTAAATATATTTCGGTCTCTACTGTGGAGAAGCCTATAGTAAGCAATGGCGAAGCAAACTGGCTGTAGAAACTGCCCTTCCTTTTTTTCCTTTCTTACATAAATAATGAAGACAATATCACAGGGCACTATGTCAAGTGAAATAAAGACATAGGAAGACAAATAGCACAGAATCTGTCTCCTGTGTAGATGCTAAACAAGTTGATCCAAAGATACAATAGTGATTACTGGGGGCTGGGAAGAGTGGGAGAAGGGAATTTGGATAAAGGGCACCAGAACCAGACAGAGAGAGCTAATGAATTCTAGTCTTCTCTCCAACAATGGAGCAGCTAGAATTCACAATCATCTACTATATCTTTTACAAATAACAAGAGAAGAGCTCAAAACTCCAAACACAAAAAAATGACTGAGCATTAGCTGCCCTAACTTGAAATCAGTACACACTGCATGAAAATCGCACTGAACTAAATTTTAAAATTCCTCTGTAACTATCTAGGTTCCAAGAACACACTGTCATTCTCTTCTAATGGAATCCCGTTTCTCCGCTTCTATCTTTACAGACCACCTGAAGTAAATGATGAGCTCTATTTCGCACTCATGGCTGTTACATGCAGCGAACACTGCAGGACGAGGCAAGGGCACAGCAACGTGGCTGGGCAGTGGTGTGTGACCCGCCAGTTGAGGAGACTCCTTAACCATGGCGCAGAGCAGCAGCTCCAGAGCCTGACCCAGGGTCAAGCCCAGCCCTGCACCTCGTGCCAATCTCGCGATACAAGAACACGCCGAGCCTGGTACCTGATACCAATCTTCTAGTATGAGATCAGATGGGACCAACTGCATCTACCACCAAAGAAGACACGAAAGGACAGCAGCAACTGCCTTTGTGGCCACTGCTGTCTTGTGCTTGAGCCAATTTTGTGTGGACGTAACCTGTGATTATTGACTTATTTCTTCAGTAGGGCAGTGAGTTTTTCTGTTTTGAGACAGTCTTACTATGCAGCCCAGGCCAGCCTTGAACTCAACAGTGGTCTTTTCTTGCAAGAAATCTCTTTTTCCTTCAAAGCACCCTTTCTCCCTGAACACTTCTTTTCCTTTTCTTATTTCTGCCTAAATTAAACAGACATCCTTCACCCCCAGCAATCGTCCTGACCAACTCACCCACCAAGAGAAATAAGAACCTGGAAAAGACTGCTGGTCCCTCCCCCATCTGATGACCGTATGGTAGCATATGGCACCATAGAAATGTGCTTCATTTACAATGAAAAATAGCATGTATTTTGCGGTTTCTACACTTTGACTGACATAAATCTGACCACTGTAGTCCAAACAGAAACTAAGATAATTATTTAAAATTTCGACACTATATTCCTGGGGCCAGGAACATAGTTCAGTGGTACAGCTCCTGCCTGGCAAGCTCGAGGTCCTGAGTTCGATTCCCAGTACAAAAGAAATTTTTCAACACATGAAATTACATCAGTTTTGTATTTCTGTAATAAGTACAGTACCGCCACCATGCCAGTGTGTGACCCTTTCAAGGAGCAAATTTCGGAAGGTTAATAATTCCTTATACTTGTGAACAAGATGGTGTCGGGTATTAACGTGACAGCAAAGTAACAAAAGGTGTTTCTTACCACAGAATCAAGCTCCTCATTTAGAATGTGGTACTCATCCAGTTTGACTCCCAATAAGATAGGAACATCTTTCACTTTCTTGGCTTCATCCGAATCAAAATTGGCGATCTGAGATTAAATATATTGGTGCTCACTTTCAATACTTACACAGTCCTTGGCACATTCACAATAGAGATTCACTAGCTCAATAATCAAAGAGAGGACTGCCTGGCGAGAGGCTGGAATCCTAGGAGTACAGGACTTCGACCTAGCAGGCCTTCACCCGATTTATCTACGGACCATAAATATCAACCCTTGTATTTTAACACATTAACGACAATGCGTAATAAATGTTAAACTCACCTCAACGACGTGATCTTGAAATGCTTTTTCACTGGCAATTAACTCTCTAAAATTTGAGATTTTGTCTTTATGTTTCAGTAGCTAAAGAGCAAAAGCATTGATATTTTAGAGGAGAGGAAATACAAGTACATTCTGTATAGGATTTACAAGGAAGTCATCACACTGTGCGCAGTCCAATTTCCGGTCTCCTGGAGACACTGTGTCTCTAAGTTCTTGTGAGGAATGGGTTCACACAGCAGGCCTGAAACTGCTGGGCTCAGAACGGCCTCGCACTCGTGGCCTCCCGCCTTTCCTGACAGGAGAGGCCCGCTGTGCCAGCTTGGCTGTCCAAAGCAGGTGGTTTGAACCAAGCACCTGGGGCTCCCCTTCCGGGGGCCACTGCTTCAGATGGCGCGAGGCGGAAGGTGCCTATGCACACAGCTCCGAGTGGAGCCCCGGGCTCCGCTCCAGGGAGCGCCCTGCAGCAAGCGCTCAGTGGCCACGCCCCTTCCCCCCCCCTCCCGTCCACTTCTCAGTGACCGCCCGGGGAATTGGCCAAGAGAGCAGAAGGAACTGAAACCCAGCTTCTGCAACCTCCTCAGTCGGGCTTACTTTCCAAGGGCTGAGCATGGAAGTGGAGGCCAGAGGTCCTCTGCAGGCTCTGCTTCCTCCTCGCCCCTTTCCTCTATGGCTTCACTAGAAGACAGACTCCTCAGAGCACCCGCAGCAAACCTTTCGTCCACATCAATTCAGAGAAGCACTAACTTTGCTCTGACCCAAGACTCCAGATGTGAATATGCTTTTGTGCTTTGTCAGTTATCATTTGTGTATTCCCCTCAGATTAAAAAATGACACAGTTTAACATCCCGCTGGCTCCTCCCCTATTTAACTTGCTTGCTTTTATCTGTCATCCTGTGCACCTCCACACCAAGGAAACAGTAACTGGAGAAACAGAGACTGTCTGCTCTTACTGTCCTTCTTCCGAGAAATAAAATGTTTCCAAAATTTCCATTATTTCCGCCAGGTGTAGTGACTTGAGCCTGTAATCCCAGCACTCGGGAGGCTGAGGCAGGAGGATTGTTGCAAGTTCCAGGCCAGCCTGGGCTACAAAGTAAGTTTAAAACCAGCCTGAACTGCATAGTGAGACCCTGTCTCAAACACACCAAAAAAAAAAAAAAAAAAAAAAATTTCCATTATTTCAAGTGAAGTTTGAAATCACTGTAACATGTCAAAATAAGTGATTGTTTGGGATCAACAGCGCCATGAAAATCCAGAAAAGCAATCACCCTGAATTTGTAGATGAAGGAGATTCTCTAATAGGCACATCAGAGAACAATGCTGAGCGGTATACCTACCTAGTGAGGACATAGTACAGCTCAAATGCTGAGCGGTATACCTACCTAGTGAGGACATAGTACAGCTACTCTGACCCCCAAGACCAATTCTTCAAGGAATCTGAATGTCAGGAGTGATTCCTCTGTGACCTTTTTGACTTTCTTTTTTTTTTCATTAAACTGATAGAATTTTTCTTTTCTTTTTGAGACAGGGTTGGCTACGTAGTCCGGGCTGGCCTTGAACGTGTAATTATCCTCCTGCCTCAGCCTCCTGGGTGCTGGGATTACCAGAGGGTATGACCATACCCGGCTTCAGAATTTTTTGAACAAAGAATAAAAATAGTACCTCTTTATCAAAATCTTTCTTTTTCACATGAAGGCTCTTCAACTTTTGCAGCATTACTTCACTCAATTTCTCACTCTCTCTGAAATGTTCAGCATGGGGAAAGGTGATGTCCTAAAGGTAAAAGTTTGGGAAACTAGATTAAAAGATTTTTCCTGAGGCTAAATTTTAGCTAAAACAAAACAGAAATGGGATTTGTCTCGGATCAAAAACGTGACAAACCTACGTACCCAAATTTCAACTCAGGTGAGTGAACTTTAGTTTTGGTTTTTGAGACAGGTTCTCACTATGTAGTTCAGGCTATCTTTAAACTCACTATATACCAGACTGCCCTTGAGCTTGCTGTGATACTCCTGCCTCAGCCTCCCAGCTGCTGGGATTACAGGCATGTACTACCAAGCCCGGCTTCATATGAGTGCACTTAAAATATGGCATGTTGATTGCCATGTCTAAGTGCATCAACAGGCTACTAGAAACTTGGAATTCTGGGTTACCGATTCAGAATCTACAGCAGGGGATTTAGCTCAGTGGCAAAGCTCCTGCCTGGCACACGCAAGGTCATGAGTTCAGTTCCTCATACTGGAGAAAAAACAAAAAAAAAAACAAAAACAAAAACAAAAAAAAACAAAAAAACGGGGCTGGGGATTTAGCTCAGCGGCAAAGCGCCTGCTGGCAAGCGCAAGGTCGTGAGTTCGGTTCCCGGTACTGGAGAAAAACCAAAAAAAAAAAGAATCTACAGCAATACCTTGGCAATATCTGGCTCCATTCCTTCGTCTAATTTCTCCTCTATCTGAGCAATCTCAACATTTAGGACATAATTCTGCTCCTTATTCCTTGTGACCTGCTCTTGAAGTTGTGCGTTTACATTTTTCACCTCGTTGATCTGCTGTTGGAGTTTTCTATTCTTAGCCTTTTCATTTTCACACATGTGTAGCAAATTTTTAACTTGAGCGATCAATTTCTCAACTCTCAATTTCAATTTCTGTCTCTCTTTCAGGTTTTCCTTCTCACGTTTCTGGAATTCCTCCTGTAAAGATAAGAACTCTTGCTCTCGGGTCTCCTTTTCCCTTTGCAACAGGTCCAAAGCAGAAGTGGTGGCCCTCTCCAGCTCTCCTTTGAGGTGCTGCAGTCTTTCGACTTCCCCTTCTTTCTCGATCAAGCTTCTATCCATCTCTATACACTGGCTTACAGATCTATTTTTCTGCTGAACTTCAGTCATGTACTTTTCCTGTAAAAGAATATAATCGGCCTTGATCTTTTTAGCTTCAAGCTGTAAGGTTTCCTTCTCTTTCCTGGATTCCTGTAGATGTTTTTCAGTGATAGCTAAAATCTCTTGCAAATTCTGCAATTTCCTGTTCATGTCATTCTTCTCTAGCTTCATGTTGTACTTGTCCTCAATTAATTCTTCCATATTCTTCTCGAGTTTATTGATGATGTCAAAGAACAATGGCTGTTTCAGAATCTTCATCTGCAGCTCCTTATTCTTCTTCTGTAAATGCAGGTTGCTACACTGAAGGTCTTGGATTTGCATTTGCTGCTCTCTGTTAGTGTGCTGCAATCTCTGTAATGCTTCGTTTAAAGCCATGTCCTCCTCCAGAAGTTGGAAGCTTTCAAAGCTTTGCTCTGTGTCAGGCATCACACAGGTCTCCCGAGAGGCTTCAGCACTCCTGCACACACCTGCTGGGCCCCAAGTTGAGCCAGTCCTTGGGCTCTCCAAGTCTTCCACTAGGACTTCCTCCCGGTGACTGGCTAATATCTCAGGACTCTCCTCAGAAATTTGTATTTCTTTTGAAGCAACTTCAGTCTGTAAATCATAGTAAGTAAAATAAATGTGAAAGAACAGAAAGATCTTTGGAGTCTGATCTGATCTTGAATTCTAGGTTGCTAGTTTGGTTTCCTCAGCCATCAAAGAACAATAATTACTACTTCAAATAATATTTACCTGACAAAGTGAATACCTAAATATTAGCTGCTGAATGCATGTACGGTAGCTAACAACACAGCAGAACACAAGCAGTACGTATATATATTATAGAGACACATATTCATATTTACTTTGATGGAAGAAAAATTATACCTTAAGGATCACAATTTTCTATCATGCAAACTTTTCTGAACATATACAGATGAATTAAAACAAATTAATGTATCAACTAGCTTACAGACCAGAGACTCTGTTTGAAATTAAAACTTAAAATTTTTTTTTTTTTTTTTAGGCAAGGTCTCATTATGTAATTCAGGCTGGCCTCCAACTCACTACAATCCTTCTGGCTCAGCCTCCAAAGGGCTGGGATTACAGGTGTGTGCCATCACACCTGGCCAGAATTCCTTATTTAAGCCATCACCTCACTATGCTATGACTTCTATAAACATTAGAATGGCTGATCAACATACCTCGTGATTGATTTTATGCCCTGAGTCCAGGTTTGGAGGAGTGGGGCGGTAACAAAGGATAATAAATTGCGGCAAGGGACCCTGAAATGAATGACACTGGAAATCCACTGAGAGTCCTGGAGGAGTGGTATTAGACCAATTGAGAGATATGAGAACCCTGGTTTTTCATGGGTTTTTGCTGCTGTGGGATGAAGACATTTACCTTACTGAAGCCTCCAAGACGAGATTATCTGCTTTTGATAGCTGACTTGGTCTCCCCTGTGTCCTCACTTACCGCACCCCTTCTGCTCGCTGAAACCCGCATTTCATGGACACCGGGCTCCCTCCAGTCCTAGCAGACACCGTACTCCCTGCAGTCACAAGGGTTCCACAGACGCTGTAACTCAGGCCTGCAGTGCTCTTCCACCCACAGATGCCTTCGGAGTGCTACTCATCTGTAGGGCTCAGCTTGATGACTGATTTTTTTTTTTTTGTTTTCAGACAGGGTCTCACTATATAGTTCAGGCCGGCCTTGGACTCGCATGCAGCCCAGGCTGGTCTCAAACTTGCAGCAATCCTCCTGCCCCAGCCTCCTGAGTGCTAGGATTACAGGTGTGTGCCACCACGCCCAGTTTGATGACTGACTCTTAGGGAAGCTGCACCAGACCCCCTGGCCAGGGCAGTACTGATTGCAGATGGCCATCTTACCTCCATACTGCTCCTATCATAGATGCAAGTTTACACTTATTTGTGTGATTATTAATGTCTGTCTCCTCTACTGGGATGTCATTTTCGTAAGAAACATTTTTTTCTTGTCTGTTTTTTAACCATTATATAACCAATACATAGGATGGAGCCTCGTACATAGTAAGTTCCCCCAAAATTTCTACTGACTGGCTGAAAAAACGACTAAATAAAATGGAAATATGAAGGAGCAATTATGAGAAACCCTAATTAAGTAGACTTTTTTAAATGTTGTTTTCCAGAAATGAGTAAGGGAAAATAAAACTCTCATCCAAATGCTGTCCTTGGGGGCTGGGGATTTAGCTCAGCGGCAAAAGCGCCTGCCTGGCAAGTGCAAGGTCGTGAGTTCAGTTCCCGGTACCGGAGAAAAACCAAAAAAAAAAAAAAAAAACAAAAAACAAATGCTGTCCTTTACTTCCAAAAGAAAAAAAAGAACAAAAACCAAACTCATCTTGTGAAATGAAACATCATAGCTATAGCTTTTCTTATAAATTCACATTGAAATGGTGATTATTTATACTATTCTTGGATTCTATTTATTTGTCCACAACAATTCCTAGAGCTTTTTTTTGTTTAAAGAGCACATAAAAATTATATCATGGGTATCTTCCATGTTTTTAAGATGCTATATGTTTGCCCAGAATTAATACACCAAAAAACAAATTAATGTTTTCACTTAGGCAGAAAAATTACTATTTTTCACTTCCCCACAGAAATCCTACAGAACAGAAAAACCTTCAGCTCCTATGGGCAAATGATTTGAGCAATACATCTGCACACCTTCCTCTGATCAACCCTTCCCTATGAATTTCTGCAATTTTTGTTAAACAAACATGAAAACCATGTTACATTCAAGGTACCATGCAGATGCTATGACACATAGAAGACAAGTAAGACAGAGTTCTGCACCTCATAGAAATGACCATTGGTAGAGCTAATCCCCAAGTATGGACTTGAATTAGAAACATTTGTATCTGAATTGGTTAAGCTCTCAGAACATACTTCCCCAGTGACACACATCCCTCATGCTGATTCAGTGATTTAGCAGTACTTGGAAAAGTCTCAGACTAAACCCTGCACAAA
Organism: Chinchilla lanigera; assembly: GCF_000276665.1. Classification (NCBI taxonomy): domain Eukaryota; kingdom Metazoa; phylum Chordata; class Mammalia; order Rodentia; family Chinchillidae; genus Chinchilla; species Chinchilla lanigera. The sequence goes on along the minus strand of NW_004955465.1, from coordinate 6,516,138 downwards.
TGAATATTCCACAGGCTGCACTGGCCACCAGCAATCTTACCTCCTCTGTCTTATAGTGAAGTCTCAGATCATGCAGGTTAAAGCTATTTCCACTATAACATGGGTCTTCACCATTTCTGGAGACACTTTCTTTATATAAAAAGTTTTGAGGCTGATTAGGCTTGAGGATAGATCCCACAGCAGTACATGTAGCCAGTGGCTTTTCCATACACTGCAGGGTCTCTTCATTGTAGTGGCTGGGACCTCTAGAAGACTGTGTGACATACTCATGAGCAAGGTGGTCTTTAGCTGTAGAAATGCTGGCTGCCACTGAATTTTTTTCCTTAAATGAATCTTGAGTTACAGTGCTGTCTTTGGCATAAGTGTACATGGTACTTTGCAATTCTGGCCTCTCTGCAGAAGGGCCTTCTGCCGGAGTTTGAAACGACACTTCATCACTGAATGCTGCTATCCAGTGAAACTTGCAAATGGGTTCAGACTGTCTCAAGGAAGAAATTCTGCTGTCAACTGGCTGGATTTGTATGTTTTCTGTGTAACTTTCCATGTCATCATCTCATTAGAAAGAGAAAGGAAGAAATAAGAATGAGTTGATCATAAATGTATACGGTAACATATTTACATTTACAAATAAACTTTGAAACCTTTTCGGAATTAATTATTATTTAAACCTTATTCAAGTGTGGGTCTTATTATGGTTTTGTGCTAGCAAATAAAACAAAGCAACTTTTTACAAAGGGGAAAGAACTCCCCAGATGACTATGAAAGAACATGTTACCTATCAGTCTGGACAAATACCATTACAGAAAATTGCAAGTATCTTCAAAATTATTTTGTGTACTGTAATTTTAAAAATTCCCAAAGGGCAAAAAGCACATATAATAGTATAACAGCAAACACACGTAAATTTGTTTAATGTTACAACAATCCCATGAGCTTAGCACTGCTACCATGCCTCTTTTACAAATAAGGAAAGAGACACACAAGAGATGTTAACTCGCTTTTCGGAGGCCACAGAGTTGCTAAACAAAGCAGCTGAGATTTTAGAATATTACTTTAAATATAATACTATACTGCTTCTCAAAAAAAAAAAGAAAAAAGAAAAAAAAAAGAGAAAAAAAATTTAGGGGCTGGGGATTTAGCTCAGTGGCACAGCACCTGCCTGGCAAGCGCAAGGTCATGAGTTTGATTCCCGGTACTGGAAAAAAGAAAAAGACAAAAAAAATACTATACTGCTTCTCAATATGACAAATTGTCCAGATTTAATACTTTTTTTCTTTGTTTTTTGAGACAGGGTCTTGCTATGTAGTTCAGGCTAGTCTTGAACTCACTATGTAGCCCAGGCTAACCTTGAACTTGCGACGCTCCTCCTGCCTCAGCCTCCCATGTGCTGGGATTACAGGCGTGAGCCACAATGCCCAGCTTTATACTTTTTTTAAAAATCAAAAGCAAATAAGACAAATGATATAAAATGTTTTTTTTTGTTTGTTTGTTTTTCTCTGGTACCAGGAACCAAACTCACGACCTTGCGCTTGAAAGGCAGGCGCTTTGCCGCTGAGCTAAATCCCCAGCCCCCGATATAAAATGTTATAAAACTAATGACCTCTTTCTTTCCCCTCCCCAAAGATAAGCACTCTATTGAAACCCACATGAACTCATTCTTCCCAACTATCTTTTTAACCTTTTAAATAATATACATCAGGTTCCCACATGTCCTCAATTTGTGATAACATTAATGTCTCCGTGATTTTTCATAGCAACCATAGACCAAAAGAAATACCTAACAGTTCCACTAGTTCACTACCACTGTTTCACTCAAACTTCAGAACATGCAGCAGCACCCTAGGTGAGCTGTGAATACATAGTATTATGCTTTAAAATTTACATAAATAGCATACATATGTACATGTGTATGTATGTGTGTATGTTTGGCCCCCAACACTGCAACAAAACAGAACAGAAGTATTTCATTCAAAATTTTGCTTCTAAGGGGCTGGGGATTTAGCTCAGTGGCAAAAGCGCCTCCCTGGCAAGCACAAGGTCATGAGTTCGGTTCCCGGTACGGGAGAAAAACCAAAAAAAAAAAAAAAAAAAATTTGCTTCTAAAACTTAGCCATGTAAGTACGTGTAGAGCTAGTTCTACTCACAGGTTAAACTTCTTTTGTTGACTATTTAATTTCTCCTAATTTTGCTATTTTTAGAAATAGCACTGCTGTGACCACCCTCACATACATTTCCTTGTACACTGGTGTGTGTGGGCTCCAGGCATATATCTAGAAGTAGAATTGCTCTAGTATAGAAAACACAACTTCAACTTTACAGGTCCGTAAAATTATTCTCCAAAATGATTGTGGCGATTTATACTTCTGCAGTAACATAGGACTTCCTTTGGCTTTACGTTCTTCCAAAACCTATCAAACTGATATGTATCAAACAGTATTCCTCTGTGATCTCTTTCATATAATTACAGGCCCTACAGGGTTCCTTTCCTAGGATCTGCTTGTCGCAGTGATGGGCTGAGCTGTGTCCTGCCAAAATTGCCCCTGAAGCCCGAATCCTGTCTTAGAACGTGGCTGCATTTGGACACAGGGTAAGCAATTAAGACTAAATTCAATCAGAATGTCTGGGGCCCTTACATGTAGATGGAGAGGCTCCACGGAGGCAGCACACAGAGAAAAGGCCACGCGAGCAGAGAGAAAGTGGCCGTTTACAAGCTCAGGAGCAGCCCCAGGAGGGAGCAGCCCTGCGGGCCTACTCATCTTGGGCCACGGATCTGGAACTCTGAGAAAATTAATTTCGGTTATTTCAGCTACATAGCTGAGTTGTTTGGTTATGGCAGCTCTACAAAACACATATATTTTGCCTGTTTTTCTAGTATGTGTCTTTTTTTTTGTCTTTTTGAGGCAGGGTCTCGCCATGCCGTTTAGGCTGGTCTCAAACTTGCAACAATCCTCCTGCCTCAGCCTCCTGAGTGCTGGGATCACAGGCGTGCACCATCACACCCTGCTCTAGTATGTGTCTTTTTAAAATTGATTCAGAGGCCAGGCATGGTGGCATAAGCCAGTAATACCAGCACTGGGGAGGGTGAGGCAGGAGGATCCCTGAGAGTTCAAGGCCACGTTGGGCTACAAAAAGTAAGGCCTTGAACTATTGTGAGACCCTATCTCAAAAAGACACACACACACGAAAAAACAAAAATGAAACCAAACCAAAAAAAACTGAGTTCATAAAATTGATTCAGTGTTCTTTATTTTGGATACCAACTTATTGTCAACTATACACATTTCATGTATCTTCTCACAGTTTGTGGCTTGTTTTTTACTTTGCTGATTAAACTCTGGTCACACAGACGTTTCTTTTTCTTTGCTAATGTTGTCAAATGCATCAATTATGGTTTGCATTTCTTAAGTGTTAAGAAACAGTGCCCTTTCCTTGTCACAGTGGCATTTTCTAAATTTTCTTTTTTTAAGTAGTTCATATATAGGGCTTTACTTATGTGGAATTTACTTTTTGGACTAGGTAGAAGGTCAGCTTCTAATCATTTCCTACATTTAGAGAACCAACTATTCCAGCACAATTGAATAAATAACCTAGGGGGCTGGGGATTTAGCTCAGCGGCAAAGCGCCTGCCTGGCAAGTGCAAGGTCGTAAGTTCGGTTCCCGGTACCAGAGAAAAACCAAAAAAAAAAAGAAAAGGGCTGGGGGTTTAGCTCAGCTGCAAAAAGCGCCTGCCTGGCAAGCGCAAGGTCGTGAGTTCGGTTCCC
>NW_004955465.1:6405069-6512277 GCF_000276665.1 Chinchilla lanigera | reverse complement strand
AAAACTGAATAAATAACCTAGTCTTCCCCCACTGATTTATGATGACATCTTTATCAAATATCAAGTGTCCACTTTTATAAGTGGATCTATTTTTGGACTGTATTCTAATTATTCCACTGGAGTGTTACCCTTTTGCCCATAATGCATTGTTAAATTTACTACAACTTTATGATCTTGGTATCTGAAAAAAAAATAATCTTGTTATCTAGAAGGACAATTCTCTACATGCTTTTTATCAAAATTGTACTTTTAAAATTTTTTAACTTTTTTCACTTCTATTTAGGAATGTTAGGATCAATTTATGATAAGTGAAATTGCATTAATGCATAACTCAAGGAAACCTAATACCTTCACAATACCAAACATGAAACGTATAATTTTTTACGTTCTTCAGGAAAGTTTTATAGTTTTTTCCATTAAAATATGGCATGATTTGTTAGATTTACTCTTGGGATACGCTAGTTTGCAATGCTGATAATACTGCTTTTAAAAATTATTTTTTATATAAGCTGTTGCTGATACATTGTAATTGTGTTAGTTTTTTATGTTAATCAATCAGTTCTTCTAAACTTTCATATTAATTCTAAAATTTTAGGTTCTTATGAATTCTCTATGCAGAAAATTACATTTATAAATTAAATTTTTTTCTTTTACTTTCTAATCCTTATGCCATTTATATTTCTTACCTGTGCATATACTGAATTCCGTAATTTCAATCAGGCTTTCGATTTTAATATTATTAGTTATAATTATTAAAAATAAAAACACTTCTATACAGCATTTGAATTTTAATAAACATCAGCGAAGTGTCTCATTATATTATTAACTCCTAAGTAGCTTTCAGCTATCTATGTAAGACTCAAGATATTTTTATTGACATACACATTTTGAAACACATACTTGAATAGCATGTAATTCTAGTGTGTGAGACCGGACTTGACTGACAGCTCAGTTAAAGCTACATGACCTCAGGCAAGGTACTGAGTCTTATCTCCTCATCTGTAAAATGAAGATTAAAAATAGTCCTTATTTCAACTTTTAAAAAAAAATCCCTATTTCACGTAATAGTTTGTGATTAGATTTAATAAGGTATATAATGTGCTTAGCACAGTACCTGGATACTATTGTTATTATCACAGGACACAAAAATCTGTTTCTCTATTTTGCATATTACTGAGATACTCACCATCTAACACATTGTCTTGTGTGCTACACATATCCTCAGAAAGTGTGGGTTTAGATTCATTTTCCCTTTTTTCATTCTGTTAATTAAAAAGGCATTAATACTTCAAGCAAATATCATGAACTTCTCAATGTGCATGTACACTGTTAATTTATTATATATATATAGATAGATATACATAAACTTCTCAATGGGGATGTACAGTTAATTTATTATATATATGTATATATATATATATATACACATATATATATATTGGCAGGGGTAGTACTGGGAACTAAACCCAAGGCCTTCAAACTGAGCTACATTCCCCAGTTCTTTTTTTTAATTTTTGAGACAGGGTCACCCTAAGTTGCTAAATTGCCCACTCTAGGCTCGAACTTGCAATCCTCCTGATTCAGCCTCCCAGGGGCTGGGATCACAGATATATACCACCATGCCTGGCTTTTATTAGAATTTTGGTTGTACAGATAAAATATGCTTTCTATTATCTTTCTGCATTGTATATATTTTTTTTAGTACAACCATTTAATACAGTCACAATGTTAAATAACAAACAAATAACCTGATGCTTTAATACTTTAGGTTTTTTGCAAGTCAAATCATGTAACTATAACCAGGGATATATCAGATTGTATACATCTCTTACTGATAATTCTTTGATGCTTGTTAAACCTTTGTCTAATCATCTTAGGGTAATTGTTAATCTATTCTCTTGACATTTAAGATATATAAAACAATTCCAATAATGAGACAACTACTGACACCACTAAATTATTTTCAAAGTTATCTGAATGTTATCTAAGATGAAGGTGTTCATTACACTATTATGTATGCAATAATCAGGAAAAATTTTGAGGAAAACATTTATCATGAACTATATTAAGTATATTGATCTAAATGATGTCCTAAAAACTTATTTCTAATTAAAATCACCTGGCTCTAATCACATTTTTAAAGAATTGTTTCATGTACTAAATGTACTTGATGAGTGATAAAAACTGACTTACAGCTTATAACAATGCTTTTTATACTTGTCACTAATTCAGACCATCCTTCCTAATTTTAACATATTAATAATAATGCATTTGAAAAATAAAACAGCACACAACTGTAATCCCAGCTACTCAGGAGGCAGAGGTAGGACTGCAAGTTGGAGGGCAGCCTGGGCAATTTAGCAACACCACGTCTCAAAAACATTGCAGGGCACAGTGGTACATGCCTGTAATTCCAGCACCTGGGAGGATGAGGCAGGAGGACTGCCATGAGTTGGAGGCCAGCCTGGGCTACAGTCAGTTCAAAGTAAAGTGGAACTACAAAGTGAGACCTTGTCTCACAAAGCCAATCAATCAATCAATCAATCAGTAAATAAACAGGGCTGGGCGTGCACAGTACCTCCAGATTCAATCTTTACTACTGCAAAAATAAACAAATAAAAATTTTAAATAGCCCTATTCATTTGCCTTTCTACTATACTTCACATACTCTTCTTGGGATTCTACTACTCATCAAATTTCAGAGACAACTTCTTGTGTTTTTTTTGGCCCATAAATTTATTATAAAGAATAAAATGCTCTGCGAAATCCAAGAAGAACCTCCTAATATAATTTAGGACACAATTTTTCAAATGTGGTACATGGTATATTATACCCTGATTAGCAAGTGTTTAATCATAAAGAATCCTAAACATCACATATACAAAACATTCAAATGGCTACTCCCAGTAAGACCAATGTGACCATTTCTGTCAACAAATATATATATATAATTAAAGGTTAATGTTTACTGTATACCTACAAAGTAATTCAATTAGCCCCTTATGAAAATTCATGTTGTTTCCAATGTTTAATTATTATGGACAATTCTTTAAGTATCTTAGTTTTTAAAATTCTTTGAAATTTTTTTGATTTTTTGAGACAGGGACTCCCTGTGTAGTGCAGGCTGGCCTTGAACTCACAGTGATTCTCCTGCCTCAGCCTCCTGAGTGCTGGGACCACATGTATGTGGTTCCTGGTATAAGTATCTTATTTCAGTATTTCCTAGAGGTAGAATTATGAAATGCAGTTTAATTCCATTTCCTAGCCTATCACTGGACAGCCCTGCAAAGGCTTTGTCAATGTATAGGCTAAGTCACATGAAATTTTCAGTATTTGTCCATTTTTAAGGTACAAAAAGCTAATTGCACATGGCACATCTTGATTTCTCTTATTCTGCATACTCTTGCTAGCCAACTGTCAAACATTTTTAACACTCATGGAGACCCTGGGACATGATGATCTTTATCTTGTGAGAAAGGGCACTAGGAATTTTCATGAAGGCATAGTATGGGAGTCATTTCCACGTAGGGTGGTGTCACTGTCATTACAAATGACAACCAAATCATCTGCACACTGACACAGTGGAAGATGCTCCAGACCAGGGGTCAGGTCTCTTGTCCTGCCTCTGTGACAGAGTTGTGACCATGTCCCCTGGCTGCACTGCTGGGACATCATGACAGGCTAGCAATGATCCGTTTTAGCACTCTAACTGTAACTCTTTCTTCATACACCAACAGGATTGGAGAACCAGGCCCTGTGCCCCATATGCCCAGTGGAGCTCCTTCTACTGTTCTCACAGGTCTGAAGAATCGTTCACATGGAAGACCATGTGGGTACTGAATCCATCTGAACATTCCCGGGACTCACAAGTGAGACACACCTGAGGGACAGATGAAGTGGGGCTGCTCTCCACACAGGAGGGAGACTCTGAGCGAGATAAATCTTGAGAAAGACCACTGATATGTGTGGTATCCAGTTCAGACATATTTTCTAAATTTTCATGGGAAACATCCACTTCAAAATGTACAGGAACTAAAGGTGATGAACACGGCTTATTTCTTCTTTTGCGCTGCCAGGGATGATGACCAAAACTTTTAAAAGTTCTCGTTCTTAACTGCTGAATGATAGAAGGCCTCTTAAAAAAACACAGGCACATACGTAACTTTAGTGTTTATTAGCATACACAGTTTCCCCCACACTTCACATTAAGAAAGCTACAAAATTCACTGCCTTAGCTTTAAAATGCCATTTATCAAGTTATTCCAAAAATTAGAAAATTTAGTCTAAGTACACCATGATTTTTCATGGTACTACCTACTGATCTGGATAAATGTTACTATGTGACCATTATCCAATAATTCTCTAAAAATTAAGGGTTTTCTTGGTTAAGAAAGGATATTTACCAAATATTCTAGATCTATTAGATTTCACAAAACACTATTTCTACTTGACACTTTCTATTTTAAAAACTCACTATGGAGTCAAATTCTACACTGTTAAGTCAGTATTTCCCCTACACCTTTCCTGTACTGTATCTCTTTTCTCAGGCACTAGGGAGTGAAAATTTGGAGGATCTTGGCATCTTTCTAATCTCATCACCCACAGATACTAGGTTACCAAGTCCTGTCCACTTTTTCCTTTAAAATTGTCTTTCCATAACCAATCCTTTTCTTCCATCCCCTCTAACACTGATCTATATCCGTGTGACATGCTCATCTTTCAAAGACAGGAGATGCCCAAGCACTCAAAATGCTACTTGACCCTGGAGGCCCCTCATACACTGCACCCACATTACCTACCTAACACTGCCCCCTGCTCTACTCAGACGAGGCTGCAAATAAATAATGCTCTCTGCTCCAGTATGTGCTTCTCTCTCAAAACCTCCCCATGTACTCATCTATCTACTTTCAAATTCCTGTTTTTAGTCTTTAAATCTCTATCTTACAACTCAGAACCTATTTGTTTACTGTTTTAGTCCTCATTACCGTTCCGAGGGTGTGTTTTTATCTACAGATTATAATTGCCTGTGAGGAATCTACTTACGGCTTTGCAGTACTCTACCTCCTATCGCAGACCAGCGCATGTTGTCTGCACAAGAAATATTAAATAAATTTTGCATTCTAATGACTTATTCCCTCTCAAACTGAACTCACTACCTATTTGCCTGAATAAATTACTTAATTGTTAACAATTTTCTGAGGATTAGTTGTTCCCAAACCTATGTAGTCACTTGGTAAAATATAAAAATGTGAGCCAAGCAGGATACGCAGACTGCTGAAAGGCTCAACTTTCTGCTTTTTCTTTATCTTCCAAATAAATATTTCTGGGTTCACGTGAAGGGGATCTGACAAATCTCTGCTGTCTTCTAAATGCAGAAGCAAAACACTGTGTGTGTGAACTTGTAGTCACACTTGTTTACGATTCTGCCCAGCCCTCCAGGTGCACTGTACAATCTGCCAATGTTTTTAGTCAGGCTTGCTTTTCTCATCTTTCACTTCTGTCCTTCGCAGAACTTACGTTGGATTTTTAAAACACGTATTCAACTCGGCTCGCTATTCCGGAGAGATTCTACACTGGGTTAAATGCAGGCGTTCGGAGATGTCACGGGCGTTCCTGACACTGTTTTCCAGTCGCATGACAAACTTTCACCTTTCAAAAGCACTTATCTCACTTTCACCTGAAAACGCACCCAACTTTCAAGGACGCAAAAGTGTGCTCACTTCCATGATCCATACTTCTCCGGCCCGCGCTAAGGATTTCGTCCTCGTGGCCGCGCGCTGGTGGGCAGCGAGCAGGACAACCTCGCCTCCGCCTTCCCACCGCGAGCTGCGCACACCGCGGGGCTCCCCGTCGCTCCCGCGTCCTGTGTGACGTCCGCGCGCGCCAGGCAACCCTCCGCGGACGGGCGACAGCCGCTCCGGGTGCAGCTAGGAGGACTGCGGCGCCTGGGAACAGCCTGTGGACTAAGTGGGGCCCTAAAAACTTCAAGCATGATGGGCGGCACAAGAAACCTGACGCCACACACCCGTGCGACCCTGCCAGTTGCTCCTCTAGCGAACCGTCCGGGAGAGCTCTGGCAGTTGAGCTTCCCCGCCTGGAGCGGAACTTCCGGTGGGCTCGACTTCCGGAAGGCGGGACTTCCGGACGCTTCGACATCCGGAAAGCTGGACTTCCGGTCAGTGGGTGGTCCTGGGAGCTGGCGAGCGACCCTGCACGTGGCCTGGCTGTTGGCTTTCTGGGCTTCTAAACGGTCCGAAGCGGGGGTTGGCCGCAGGTCAAACCGTCGTCTGTGCTACTCCTGCCCTAGGAGGGGCGGGCGGCCTGCGTCATGGACTATCGGCGGCTCCTGATGAGCCGGGTGGTTCCTGGCCAGTTTGACGACGCGGAGTCCTCGGACAGGTGGGCGGGCATGGAGGACCCGACTCTGCAGAGTCCGACTCCGTCTCCCTTGGGGAGTTGGCACTTGTTCGTGGCTTAGGGAGTCGGCGTCGCCGCTGGGTGTTTCCTCCTGCTGCGGGGCCGAGCTCGGGAAAGCCGCTTGTCCAGGGAGTCTGCGGGTTCCCAGGACGGCCACCCTAGTCGAGAGGCAGGGTTGGGGATAACAACCGGGAAACAGATTTTTGCGCTACATTCAGCAGGCCACAATTACAGTACTTACGGTATGCCAGCGTTTGCCTTCTGCTGGAGATAGTGATGGACAGAACAAGCTATGGCCCTGCTGTCGTCGTACTTCATCTTTGCTTAGGGGGTGCAAACCATTAAAAAAAAAAACCTAGGTAGTAACGTGTGATACGCACAGAATTAAAATAGGTGGTTGTAGAAGTAGTGGTCAGGCAGGGGCTAACGTCCGTATTTAAACGACGAGAAGGGCCTAGGAAGAGCGGAGGACAAACGCAGAGTCTCCAGAGTGGGATCCCTCTGGCTGTGAAAGGAGGACCTAGAGGCCGGTGCCCAGAGCACGCTGGTGGTTGAGACAGAGAATGAGAAGGGGCGGGGTCGGGTAGCGCCTTACCAAGTGGTGGTGAGGAGTTAGATATTGGTCAGGTCTTAAGAAATCCAGAGGAGGGATTGTAGCAGGGAGGTGACGTCATTTGACTTACGATTTCAGGGAATCTTTCTGCTATGTAGAATATGGTTATGGAGAATGAGAGTGGCCAGAGATGGGTGCTTGAGGTAGGGTCATGGAGCTGTGCTTTGGAGGTATGAGTGGCAGAGTTTAGTGGTAGACTGGATAAGGAGTCTGAAAACAGGATTAACGGTAACTCCTACTTATAAGGAAAATGAAAGTTATTTTGAAATTTCAAGAATCTTTCACTTTATATTTAACATAAAGATTCATTACAAGTAGATTTGATTAATCACTTGGATATGTTTTCAATAGATACACGTTGACTGCTTTCTGTGTGTCAGATCTAGTATTAGTAGGGATACACTGGCAAACACCATTCCGATTGATGCAGACCTTCATACTCTTGCAAGGGAAACTGATATTAAATAAGTAGACAAATTACACTACTAGGATTGAGTAAGTGGGGCTAGGGATATATATCTCAGCGGTTACAGCACCTGCCTGGCAAGTGCAATGTCCTGAGTTCAATTCCCAGCACCAAAAAAAAAAAAGGAGCTTTAGAATTGAGTAAGTAATCCAGAGGAAAAAAATGGATGAAGAATAGAGATTTCCCTGAGCAAGTGATGGTAAGCTGACAGAGGGAAGATGAGTAGGCTTTAGCTAGAGAAATGAATGAGAAGCGTTTTCTAGTCTCAAGGTTACAGATTAATGTACACAGGTCCTTGTGAAAGAATTTAAGTGGGAAGAGGCCAGTGTATCTAGTGAATATAGAATAGTGAGAGTGCTCTAATGTACCATCCATCCAGGGCAGGGTGAGGATGAGTCATTGGTTCTCCACTGGGTGATTTTTGTTCCCCTACCCAAGGGACTTGTGATGGTGTATGTGTGCGTCGGGGTGCATCTGTTGATAGAGGCCCGCGATGCTGCAAAACATCCTGCTGCTTTTCGCAAAGCCCTAGGGCAAAGTTACAACTTGACATACCACTCTAGGTTATTGGTAATTGAAGGGTTAATTTACGAAGTAATAATAAATAGGAAGTATTTAATGATTTTCTGTTCTCTTCCTACCCTTGCCCGCAGGGATTTGTAGCCCTGAGCCATTACTAATTAACAAAATTGGGATTGATACCTGATTTTACTTAAAACCCATCTGTTTTTAAGTGGTGCATATTACTCGTGTTGCAGGATTTCTGCCCTTGCCCTGCATGAAAAATGAAAACTAGCACCACCTCTGTTGAACTTGGCTTGTAGACATATTTTGTTTGGTTTGCACACTGTTGTAAAAATTCCATATTCCAGTTAAGTGGAAGATTTTATGCAAATGTCCACATTTATAGCTTCTCTTCAAAAACTAAGAAAATCCAGTAGCACAGGGTCTGAATTCACAGACTGCAAAAAATCTGATAGCTTTGTTCTTTTCATCCTGAACCTCTTCTCTCTCGCTTTTTTTTTCCTGAACCTCTTCTCTCTCTTGACAGTACCCCTTCTCTTATCATTTGTTATTTTTTTATTTTTTTGGTACTGGGAATTGAACTCAGAACCTTGTACTTGCCAGGCAGGCACTTGCTTGAGCTGCTGAGCTGTATCCCCAACAGTCCCCTTCTCTTGTTATGTTTAGTCTTCCACTAATGTGTGGCGTTTGGACCACCCCTTCCCTTTGTAAACAAGGGTGACTTGGAACTCCGTTACAAAGTGGTGTGAAGTTTGAAGTAGGAGTGCTAAACTTACTCCTGAAGCTGGTCCACTCATCAGAGTTGATGCATTCAATAGGGAAGAGAATACACAGTCTGACTTCAGTAAAGCAGAAGCAGACTTAACATGTGGTATACATGTCTAGGAGCTGGGCATGAAGAGTAGGCAAACAAATGACTGAAAAACAGGAGAATTGATATTAGAAAGGTGGAGCTTGTTAGGAGATGTAGAAGAAGCAGATTTATCAGCATATATTTAGTGTGTTACATCATAAGTGAATATATATGTATATTCACTTAGAGAGTATGTAAACAAGCCAAAACATTGTTATTTCTAGTGAAAATACAGATTTGAAGACAATCAAAGCAGAAGATGGCATTCTATTTAAAGATCTTCAAAGTAATATGACCGAGAAGGGGGAAGGTGAGATAGAAGATGAGGAGGAAGAAGAGGAGGACTATGATGACGACGACGATTGGGACTGGGATGACGGAGTTGGAAAACTCACCAAGGGCTCTGCCTGGAGTGGAGGGAGTAACCCACAGGTACAGCTTCATGGTCTCTGCTGTCTTTTTTAAAGGGACTTTTGTGGTTCAAGAATTAAGTAACTGAAGAATTTCTCTCAGGTTATATTGTTGTGTAGCCGCAGCCGTTACTGATTTCCACTTCTGTAAATCGTGTGTAACACCACTCTTTGTTTTTTTGTTTGTTTGTTTTTTTTCCAGTAGTGGGAATCGAACTCACTACCATCCACTTGCCAGGCAGGCGCTGTGCCGCTGAGCTAAATCCCCAGCCCCTGTAACACCACTCCTAAGTGCTAAGCCTTATCTTCAGCACACTTTGTCCTGAATCTTTTCCTTTCTTGAGATATTGACCCAGGCTGAAATTATTAGAATGAGTTTACTGTTGGTTTTGGCTCTTTACTGAACAGTCTGGGGAGAAATGAACATTCTTAAGTGTTAAATCTATAGGCCACTCAGGGTAGAAAAGTACATTTTCATTGTCATTTATCGTAGTGAAAAATACATCGAGAAGTAAACATTGTGGCCTCTTTTGTTCTAGTCAGTAACTTTAACCTTCTGTCACAAAGGCCTTTTAGCGAAAGGATTGAGGGGGTGGGGAGAGCATTGCAGCACAGTGGGGCAGCTTGGGGCAGAGGGTGCACAAGGGCGAGCGGGCAGGCAAGGGGGCAGGCGGGCATGGCAGGTCCAGGCCAGCTCCCAGACAGACAGTTGGCCTGGCGTGTGCAGCCCAGCCTGGGCCCTGCCAGACCCACACCGCCGCATGTGGCTGTGTCACTGCTGAGGATGCCCCATACGGGGCTGCAAGCGGGGGTGTGTGGGCTGCAGCGCCCAGGCCCTGGCTGGGCATCCATCAGCAGGGGTGTGCTGGCCCACGACGAGTGCCGCAGCATGCGCCAGAGCTGGGACGACACATCTCCATTCTCAAGCACCTTTGCCACAACACCTGGCTCCCTACACCGCTGCAGATGGTGCGCGTGCTCACCAGCAAGGGGGCCAACTCCATCTGGATGCACTCTGCTGGAGCCTGCACAAGTACAGAGCGGCTAGCGCAAAGCCAGCCCCCAAGTCGGAGTTCGCATTGAGTGAGAGTTCATCAGAGCCCAGGGCCAGTGGCTGGTCTTCGTGAATAAACTTTCCTGCCGGGACCATGATGGGCTCACTGATGCTGTGGGCAGGCGACTTGGAGACACATCTGCACCTACTGTCCCTGGCCGCCCAGGCCAACTTCTTCCACACAGAGAGGGCTACCTCACCTCGCACGCGGCTGCCAAGGCGGGGCAGACCGTGCAGGCTGAGCTGCTGGTGGTATATGGGGCTGAACTAGCTCCCTAAGGACTTAGGTTTGCATTTGCAACTAGCTAGCGCCTTGAACTCTGAACTCATTTCTTTTTTTCCTTTTTAAAATTGAGTTTATCGGTACATTTTGGATATGCATAATGATCATATTCATCATCAGGAATTCGTGCCTGTACATGATATAGTTTGATTCTTCTTTTTCTAAACTCATTTCTTGTAGGCAAATAGGCAGACTTCCAACTGCAGTGCGGCCAAAATGTCTACTCCAGCTGACAAGGTTTTACGGAAATTTGAGAATAAAATTAATCTAGGTGAGTTTATAGAATATATTACAAGGAAATTCTTCAAAAACCATGAAGTATTATGTAATTTTATTGGATCAAGAAATGATGAGTCATGTGTTATTGATTCAATATTATGGCTGAGAGAAATTGAAACTTTCAGCGATGTAAAGGGAGGGCTTTAGGGAGGCCGGCTGACACATTTTGTTGTTCTGTTTGCTCATCTCTTGTGGGAATGTGAAGCTAGGGGTACCTATGCGTGTTCTCATTTGTCCTGTGTTAGATTTTGCAATAAGATCCTTTCAAAGCAAATAGCATATTGAAAATACTGGTTTGTTTTACTCGAGACTGTTTTTGTAGATGTTAATCATTTACTAAGCTGTTGAATGTAGGGAATCCGAATGCTGATTTGAACCACCACATCTTAAAAAGTGCAAAATCACCTTTCTTTTGACTATAAACCCAGAGCAGTATCTGTTATATAAACTGCCCACAAATGCTGCATGAATGACTATCGGTATTTAGGGCAGTTGTGGGGAAGCTCTGGCACACGTTACTGTTTTTCTTTTAAGATGAAAGATGTTAATCTATGAGTTGTTTTTTCTAATCCAAAACTTCAGTATTCAGGTTTAATTGCAGTGCTGGCACTTTGAAGATATATAAGTGGGTTTTGGGTTACAGTTTAGCATTTGGTATTTAAAGGGTTTGTCATCACTGGTTCAATCTTCATTGCTCTCATGGACTTGTAACTTGAATGTTTTCAGAGTTAAACTTGGTATTCAGGCCATTATGTTATCTACAAAAGAGGGAGCTGGGGATTTAGCTCAGTGACACAGTTGCCTGCCTGGCAAGTGCAAGGTCGTGAGTTCGATTCCCGGTACCGGAAAAAAGAACCAAAAAATAAATAAATAAATAAATATCTACAAAACATTAACAAATGGCTGTAATTTAATATGTAGACTCAGTATTTTTGAGGTATTTCTATATCTAGAGTTCTATAGAATTCTGGCTGGAAAATTATAGCTATAGTAATGAAAGTGGTGACAGTGCTATGAAGAAAACCGGATTTAGTGCTTTAAAAAATCAAGTATTTCTCGTAACTAAACTATATAATACATATTGTGTAATATTTAGGAAATACAGAAGGGAAGAGGGAAAAAGGATAGTATTTTTTTCAGAGGGGCTGTTAATGTCTTTATGTATTATTTACATGATGCATTTTTTATTTTTAGATAAGCTAAATGTTACTGATTCTGTCATAAACAAAGTCACTGAGAAGTCTAGACAAAAGGAAGCAGACATGTAAGTAATATTTTAATTATAAAATATGGGTGATAGGGATGAACTCTAGACTGAGTAACAAAATTATTTCCTTTTAGCTTAAATGGGATAGCT
The DNA here is from genome assembly GCF_000276665.1 of Chinchilla lanigera. Lineage (NCBI taxonomy): Eukaryota > Metazoa > Chordata > Mammalia > Rodentia > Chinchillidae > Chinchilla > Chinchilla lanigera. The sequence continues at coordinate 6,500,020 of NW_004955465.1, read as the reverse complement.
TATACAATGGTAATTTAAAAATACTAAATGAATCTGAAGGAAATGTATGATAAAACTATAATTTGCAAAAGTCACAGGTTGCTTCTATAGGGGTAATGGTGTGTTTGTAGCTTTCAGTTAGGCTAAATGTGCAAACTGGTCCTGTTTCAGAATTTATTAAGAATGATTTCCTTTCATGAAGTATTTTTAAAAATAACGCTATAACTGAGAACTGTTTTTATGTATACTTTTCAAAGCAAATTGTTTTAAGATCTGGCTAAACTTTATTATCACTGTTATAGAAAATAACACTTACCTACAACTAGGTAGTGTTAGAACTGCCTTAAAAGCCAAAATTTTTTGTGCTTTATTGTTTTGTTCAAGAAACAGCTTTTAGAGAAACCGCCTAGCCTCTTGCTACTTGCTGGCGTGTCTGTTCCTTCGTGTTTGAATCTGTTAGGGCTCAAGGGCTGCGGTGAGTCAGAGCTGAAGCAGAGCAGAGTCTGCATTTGAAGACTCTAAAGAGAAAGTCTTACAAATACGTAACCTTAATTCCGTGCTATTAGACTCATACAAGATTTGGAGGACAGACAGGCTGGCTATTTTTTTGTCACTTTGCTCCTGCTTCCCTTTCACTGGCGCTCCTGGAGCACGGAGGGGCGTTTCTTGTGTGCACTTGGGGGAAATGAAGGAAGTGTCCCTGGGTAAAGAGTCTATGGTTGAATCATGAAATAGTGTTATGAAAGAAACTACTTAGGCATTCTCACAAAATGATGTATACTTAGAAGCTTTATTTTGGCTTCTCACTGAATTTTGAATGTGTCAACTATACTTTTTGTCTTTGGTTAGGTATCGCATCAAAGATAAGGCAGACAGAGCAACTGTAGAACAGGTACAATTTATATATATTGTAAGCTTTTATTTAAATAGGCGTTTCTTTCCTCTTCGGCTTATAGTTTGCTTTTATCCTTGCTTAATGCGAATGTTACCTAAAGCTACTCCTATGTGAAATTACTACTTTTTATAGTTTTGTACTTAGAAATCAACATTTGGCTTTAGAGTAGAACCATTAGTTGATGAATCACAGTCATAGTTCCTTCATGGCCTGTGAAACCACCATGCAGTACTTTCACCTCCTCAGAAGCCGAGAGATCATCAGACTCTCCTGAGTAAGGCCTGCGGTAGTTCCATAAGCTTTCCCAGAAAATAGATTGATTATCTGCCATGAAGCAGTGTGAGAGGGGAGAGAAGGGTAATGCTTTCATATTTCTCACTGAAATCCCTTTCTTGGGCTGGGGATTTAGCTCAGCGGCACCGTGCCTGGCTGGCAAGTGTGAGGTCATGAGTTTGATTCCCAGTACTGAAAAAAAAAAAAAAAAGAAAAAAGAAATCTCTTTCTTTCAGAAATTATGTGTTTCATTCTTTCTGTTTAAGAGGGAAGGAAATTGACTCCTAACTTTGCCACATTCGCAGGGAGGTGACTGGATGTTACCGTTGGTTCAGATTTTTGATATGAAGAAAATGAGCTATTGCTACCTACTGTCCCTTTTTCCCGCCCATACACATGCACAAGCATTTCAGATAGTAGTTTCTTTACCTACAGACCCTTGGCTTAAGACGTAAATACTCTTTGTATCATCCACCTCACCCCCAAAGGAATAGCACCCCTCCAGTGGTTTTGAGTAAGGTCTGGGTTTGTGTGTTCAGTGTCCTATAATTTCTTTTGTGTGATTTGGGTTTTGTCTTGTTTTTTGTTTGTCTTTTTGAGATATTTCACTATGCAGTTCAGGCTGACCTTGAACTCACTTTGTAGTCCAGGCTGGGCCTTGAACTCTCAGAGATCCTCCTGCCTCAGCCTCCCAACTGCTGGAATTACATGAGTGTACCACCATGTCCGGCCTTTGTGTGATTTGTTTTTGTGATTGAAAGCAAAATAGGTGGCCTAGTTCAGAGAGATGAGGTACAGCCTTAATTTTCAGGCCCTAAAATAACTGAGGAGATCTTTTCTCTATTTCAAAATTAATTTTGAGTAATAGAGTATATCAGTTGAGTCTTACTTTCCATGTTTTTAAAAAGAAAGATGCTTGCCTGTAAGTCTGTGGTTTTTCATTCCCTACTTTTTTTTAAGACATTGCTATGCTGTTCTTTCATACACCCCTTACAGATCTCCCCTACGAATTCTGCAGAAGTGCAGTCCCACCTAGAGCCCTGCCCCCTGCCAGCCCCCGTCCGGATGAACCTCTGCAGCAGAGCAGTCGTGGGCGTGGGCTCGCTTTGCTTTCATTGTTCTTGAGTTGCAGTTTCGCATTTAGGCCTTTCGTCAGCCACGGTTGTTTTCTTTATGGAAACCTTAGCTGGTGGTGTAACTCGTCCACCTCACTGAGTGTGTGACCCTGAATGTGTTGAGGTTTGAACCGGTTTGCCCTGTCTCACTCTGCAGTGCTGGATGGGTCCTCTGAGCCACGCAGAGTTACTGCTGCTGTGCTTGGAAACTGCACACACACCAAGCTGCTTCAGTTTTAGAGAGTGACAAAAACAGGCTTTACATTTTTTGCCTTTAAATTCTTTAAGAGGGCGTTGAAATCTTTTTTACCAAGACAGAATACTTTTGGGGTGTACCTGTGGTCACAGGTACTTGGGAGGCTGAGGTAAGAGGATCGCTTGAGACCACAGATTTGAGATGATCCTGGGTAACTTTTAGAGATCCTCAACTCAGAAAAAAGCTTGACAGTCTGATTTTGGAGGAGACTTACCCTGATTCACTCGTGTAGCAGACACCTGCAGACTCTTTCTTGAAAGAGCCAACTTGTGAATACTTAGGCTCTGCAGCTCGTGTATAGTTTCTGTTGAATGATCTCTTTTACAAGCCTTTCAAATGTCAAAACCATTTTTAGCTGGGAGGCTGTAGAAAAACAAGCAGTAGCCAAGATTTGGCCCATGGGCCATAGAGTGCTGGACCTTGGTTTAAAGCTGCCCGGCTGGTATACACCAAATCCAGAAGACTTAGACTTTTTTAAAAAAAGTTAAATATCTTGTTAATGACTTTTTATATTGATTATGTGCTTAAGTGATAGTTTTAGATATATTGAGTTAAATAAGATATATTAAAATCATCGCGCTTGTTTTTATTTCTTTTAATATAGTGACAAGCGAATATAAAATTACTTCGGTGGTTGGCGTTATATTTCTGTTCATTGACTTGGTCTGAAGTCCATTTCTGCTTCCCTCACATTGAGAGGCTTTGATTTCTATGACTTGATGAACGTCTTGGTTTAGGTCCCTGGTTCCTTTGGCTTCCGCCTCCCTTACATGAACTACTAAAAATCCAAGAGAAGACAATCCCTGACTCCTGAGCCTCCCACAGCAGCACGGGCCTGGAAGCTCTGCGGTGTGATGTTGTTTTAATGCTGTTTGGAACATCTTCTGGACTTCCCATTTTTGCGTTTCTTTCTAGGTTTTGGATCCCAGGACGAGAATGATTTTATTCAAGCTGTTGACAAGAGGGATCATATCAGAGATAAATGGCTGCATTAGCACAGGAAAAGAAGTGAGCTTTTCTTTGCATGACTGAGTGTTTTCATGTTAGTGTTCTTATTTCAGAAAACACCTGAGACATCGGCACTAGTAAATAAATTGTGCCTTTAAAGAGAAAATAAGAGGCTGGGAGTGTAGCTCAGTGACAGAGCACTGGCGGGCACAAGACCCGGGGATAGATGAGAGAGAGAAGGAGACCGTGACAGCCGTGCAGCCCAGGCACTTACTTCACTGCAGTGTTTCTGAAGCTGGCTGGCTTTGTTAATAGTTATGACTGGGTGGGAAGTTGTAGAAATAACTGTCCTTTTTAGTACAGTTGCTGCTTTCTGTCACTTTATCCCTGAGTGCCCCGCAGTAAGCTTACATGGTGAGATTGTTGCAGGCCTGAGTTCTCACTAAAAGGTTGCTATGGAAGCCAGGTGTGGCAGGGCAGGCCTATGATTGCAGTAGTCTGGGAGGCTGAGGCAGGAGTGCAGATTCAAGCCCAGGCAACCAGCAAGACCCTGTCTCAAAATAATAAAAAGTGAAGCGAGCCGGGACTATAGCTCAGTGATAGTGTACCACTGGGTTCAATCCCCAGTACCCCGTATACACAATAGCAGTTTATGTAGTAGGGGTTTATGGTCTCATTTCTGTGAGTCAAACTTTTTCCTTTTTTTATGGATATAGAAAAAGGCAAATATGGTATTTTTAAATTACCAGCTCATTGTATAAGAATTATTAGATATAAGAATATTTTAAAATATTTTGTATACTTGAGATACAAAGATTTGAAACCAGTTCTCTCATATAGGTGTATACATAGGGTTTACTATATATGTACAGTCACCCGGTGAATGACTGTGTGTTTTGACCTGATGTTTCATATTTTAACAAATCTCCCAGATCTAGTGGTATTCTTTGGGTATTATTTCATCTCTCTTGACTTTGGGGGTTAGAATCAAATATAGTACCTTGGAGAAGTAAGCACTCACACAATCTTTGTTTGTTTCTGATTAAAATAGGCTAATGTATACCATGCCAGCACGCCAAGTGGGGAGAGCAGAGCAATCAAAATTTACAAAACTTCTATTTTGGTGTTCAAAGATCGGGATAAGTATGTCAGCGGGGAGTTCAGGTGAGCTCAGATTTCTCTTTTCCCAGTGGCTTTAATTTCTCTCTTGAAACATTAAATGAGAACAGTGGAATGGTGCAATAACGAGTGCTTTCCTTGTTCAAGGTTTCGTCATGGCTACTGTAAAGGAAACCCTAGAAAAATGGTGAAAACTTGGGCAGAGAAAGAAATGAGGAACTTGATCAGGTGAGTGGGTGTGGGGCGCCTTCTGCCCACCCGCCAACGGGTCGAGGCGCAGTTCTGCCCGCAGAGAGGGGCTTGCTGGGGCCACTTAGTGTTGCTGAGCGAGGCAGCAGAAACACATTTCTAAACAATTTAACTACCCGTTCTCTATGAGATGGCTTTGCAGCATGCGTGTGTTCAGTAAAGCTAACCATTTGCTCGCCTTGTAAGCCGTGTGAAAACGTTTAGAGCTGCTGTAGGTTTTCAGCAGGAGAGTGACACAACTGCTTGTGATGAAGACATGTCATTTCTTTAGATTTAAGCACATGTTATTCCATCAGTTTTTAAATTTCAGTCCAGTTTTGGATACAACAAGAGTAAGAAAAGCCACATACCTTGTTGCGATCAGGATTTCTTAAAATTCAGCAATTTCTCCCTCCCCTTTCCAGGGTCTTTTAGCCTGTATATGTTATACACAGACACTCTCCCTGGATAACGGACTGTTAAGCAGGTATTACCTGTTGTGAAGTTCTTTTGAATTCTTGTGATCTGCTAGCTGTTAGGTATGAGTCCAACAATTCTTATTGAGCATTTTTCAGGCTTATCAACTCAAAAGATAAGTGTGGATATGCCTGCTTTATTTCATCCATTCTAAGGCGTGCATTTCCCACAGTTTAACATTTCTAGAATTGGAGTGACTGTTACCGGTGACGGGGTGTGGTTGTTGGCTAGCCAGTGTTTTGTCTTTCTTCGTGGTGCGTATTGGTACCGATCTAAATCACTGGTGTCTTAGGCTTTATGGAATATGCTGTTACAGTTGGGAGGCTGCACTGTTGCTCCCTTAATTCATTTAGATGCCTTTTCGCCATTTCCTTGGCCTCTTATGTGTTACCACAGGTTAAACACAGCAGAGATACCATGTCCCGAACCAATAATGCTAAGAAGTCATGTTCTCGTCATGGGTTTCATTGGTAAAGATGACATGTAAGTATACGTACACCTGAGGACTTCATGCGTAGACCTGCATGTTTAAGGGCTTTGAATTATTTAGTATATGAATTTCCCATTTGATTCACTCCTTGCGTGAATCTTTTCCACTGTCTTAATGCACACATGTTAGCAGTTTAACTTTTGAAGTTGGAAAATGCTTCAGAATAACAGAGTTAACACTGTTCTGAGAGATACTTCATTCGGTGCGCTGGAAAGCACCCATTTGAGAGCTTCCCGGAATGGGGTAGATGTAGTGAGTTGACCTGTACCATATACAGTTCACAGGATGAGGCATAGAAGAATTCTTTTTTGTTGTGGTTTTTTTGTTTGTTTGTTTTTTTCCTGTACCAGGAATCGAACTCACGACCTTACTCTTGCCCGGCAAGCGCTGTGCCGCTGAGCTAAATCCCCACACCTGAGGCATAGAAGAGAAGTGGGTGTAACGATGTAGTTTGAGGGAGGAAAATGTGTTCTTGCTCATTTTGTCTTGATTTGTTCTCTTTTTATTCAAGGCCTGCACCACTCCTGAAAAATGTCCCATTATCAGAATCCAAGGCTCGGGAGCTGTATCTACAGGTCATTCAGTACATGAGGCGAATGTATCAGGATGCCAGGCTCGTCCACGCAGATCTCAGCGAATTTAACATGCTGTGAGTGGGGTTTGTCCTTCAGAGCCGCCCAGATGTCATCCCATGACCTTTTTAAAACAATAGACAAAATCCATGAAGTCACCCTAAATTGTAAAGTTGTGGCATTGGCTTCCACGTGGTAACAGGTACGCTGTGGTCCCTGCCGCAGTGACCTTCATCGCAGAACTGACTGTGTTCTGTGTGAATGGGCTTGGGAACTTTTCTCAGCTCTCGTCTCGCGTAAGTCAGGCTGACTTAGCCAGCATGGTCATTTTGTGAATTGTTTCCCATATTCTGAAGAATAGAATTCCTTAAAACAAAGGATGCAATAAAATAGCGCCCCCGGCCTGTGGTCTCTGCCCACAGGTACCACGGGGGCGGTGTGCACATCATTGACGTGTCTCAGTCTGTGGAGCACGACCACCCGCATGCCCTGGAGTTCCTGCGGAAGGACTGCACCAACGTGAACGGTGAGGCGGAGGTGGGCTTCCCACCAGCTTGTCTGTGCCTCTGTGTGCTGTACCCAGTTAGGCTGGGGATGTAAAATCTCAGGGGAGGTACTTGTCTGGCGTGCATGAGGCCCTGAGTTCCATCCCCCACTTGTCACTAGCTTGTCCCCTGCCGTGAAGCATGGACTGGGAGGTGGCATGCATTTGTTTTTCTCTACAGTACTTGGAATAACTTTTTCCCTTATGAAACTATCGTCACCGTTTTCCTCCCGGCAGATTTCTTTCTGAAGCACGCCGTTGCGGTGATGACCGTGCGGGAGCTCTTCGAGTTCGTCACAGACCCGTCCATCACACCCGAGAACATGGACGCTTACCTCGCTAAGGTGAGGTGGGCGCGGAGGGAGACTCGAGAGCAGCAGAATTGAGAAGCTCACACTGCTTGGTGTAATTTCCTCACTGTGACAGCTGCGTAAGCCTGATGTCACAGCCGAGTAAAAAATACAGCATAAGCTGGCTGTGCTGGAAGTCCCAGCCATTTGGGAGGCTGAGATGGAGGTTGCTTGAGGCGACAAATTCAGGAGTGAGTGGGGCAACACAGAGAGATGCCCCGTCGCCAAAGAAAGGACAAAAGAGCCAGTAGAAAAACCAGGTTCCTTAACGCCGACCATTTGGCAAGACTGCATGGGCTGTCAGCCTTCATGAACATTTAGTAGGAGACCTGCTCGTTTTTTGATACCAATTTTCCCATGTTCCTGAGAAGCCTTCCTGAAGATAGAATTTTTTAAAGTTGTCATAAAATTCACTATTCCAGCAATTTTGTTTGTTTTTGTGGTGCTGGGATTTGAACCCAGGGCCTTGCCCATGCTAGGCCAACACTCTGCCGCTGAGCTGCGTCCCCAGGCCTGTTGTCGCCATTTGTAAATGTGCAGTTGAGTGGCGTCAAGTTCGCCAGCCTCACTGTGCAACACTGCTGTGCGTGTTCAGAACCTTCCATCATCCCAGACGGGAACTCTGCCCCGCCTACACATCTCCCACCCTTGGCAGCACCACAGCTTCCTGCCTTCGGGAATCTGCCGCTCTTGGTGCTTCTTGTAAATAGAGTCAGCGGTGTTTGACTTTGACGTAACTGGCTTATTTCACTTAGAATAGCGTCCTCAGAGTTCATCCATGTTGCAGCGTCGGACAAGGTTTCTTTCTTTTTTGAGGCTCACAGTACCCCATGGCATGCACCCCACCTTTGCTGCATCTGTTTTTCTGTTACTGGCAGCCTTTTTGGTCAGGTCTATAGGGAAAACCTGCACCATCCGAGCTCACTAAGTCCTTTGAGAAGCATGACGTGACGAGATAATACCTGTGACGACTGGAATAAGTTCAGACAGAAACTGGGGAGTGCGTACACCTTGTCTGGGTCCAAGGAGAGGAGAATGACCTCTTGTTTTCTCTCAAAGGCCATGGAAATAGCCTCTCAGAGGACTAAGGAAGAAAGATCCAGCCAAGATCATGTGGACGAAGAGGTAGGGTTTGTTCTCTGTTCGCAGCTGAAGGGACTCTTGTGTTCTGAGGTTTACTTACACATACAGCACGTGTATGTGCTGGTGAGCATGCCTTGATTTTATAGTGCGTAACTTAACTGAGCTAAGCTGAATAAGTTACATTTCATTCTGTTTCACGCACCAGTCTATTACCCCATTGTCCTAGAGGAGAAAAACTAAAGAGATGGAGTGTGTGAATCAAAAAGCAAAAGCCTGAGCTGGCTGTGGTGCCGCACACCTGTAATCCCAAGATTGTGGGAGCCTGAGGCAGGAGGACTGCAAGTTCGAGCCCAGCTCAGGCAATTTAGTCATCACTAAGCGAGCCCCTGTCTCAAAATAAAATTTGGAAGGGGCTGGGGTGGAGCTCAGGGCAAAGACTCTTGAGTTCACTTCCCAGATGATTGTGAGGGTGGTTTTGAAGTTTTAAGCTACTTAAAGTTGATTTCATACATACTGTAGATTTTAAATACCAAACCTTTGCTGAAAACAAACTTTGTTTTAGTGTAGGAGGAAGTCAGGATATTTTTCAAAAAGGACTCGCAGGCTTTTTGCTTTTTAAAATTCTGGCACCTCTTAGTGTGCTGGCTGATAAGAGGTGCCTCTGGTTTTTTGTTTGTTTGTTGTTGCTTTGGGTTTTTTGGAGACCAGGTCTCATTTTGTAGTGCAAGTGGGCCTTGAATTGACTGTGTAGCCCAGGCTGGCTTGGAAGTCGCAGTGATCTTTCTGCCTCAGCCTTCTGAATGCTGGGACCACCACCGCGCCTGGTGTGAGTCGCCTGAGTCGGCCAGGCAGCCAGCTGGGAGCCGTCCCCTGCAGCAGCTGCCGTCGCTCTCCCACCTCCTCAGAGGAGCGTTCTGGATGCACAGGAGTGGGAGGAGTGAAGGATAACGTTAGACCTGTACTAATGGGAATTTTTTCCTTAAAATAAAACATACAAAAAATGTAGTGTTGGATGATTAGTAGCAGATTGCTTTTGGCAGCACCAGTGCGTGCAGCTGGCTGGGCTGAGTTCTCATGGGAGCTGGTGGTAGACTCAGGTTCCTCCGGGGCTTGTAGGGGTGAGGGGACTGAGGGACCGGCGGATGCAGGCCACTAACCATGTTGATTCGGCTCCCCCACCATCTTGCAGGTGTTTAAGCGAGCATATATTCCCAGAACCTTGAACGAAGTGAAGAATTATGAAAGGGACATGGATATAATGATGAAGCTAAAGGAGGAGGACATGGCCATGAATGCACAGCAGGACAACGTGAGTAGCTGGGTCTGTGAGCTGTGCCCTGTGCAAGCCCGTCCCGAACCCGTCCCGAGCTCCTTGGCCCAGAGTGCGTGCTCTGAGCTAGCAGGATGCGCACATCCCCTTTGTGTGCACGTGTCCCCCTGTTCCCTGGGTACACAAGGAGGCAGGGTGTGTGTATGAGGGCGAGATGCATGTAACTGAGCCCCGCAAAGTAATTACGCAAGAGTGAGGGTTTCCCGGGAGACCAGCTGTGAGGGGTTACCCTGGATCTGTCGACATACACACTTCGTTAACGTGTGTATTTTGGGATGAATTTTTGTATTAAAGGGCCAGACAGTAAATATTTTAGGCTTTGTAAGCCAAGAAGCAAAATTGAAGCTGGTCCATAAGTATCAAGATAAAAAATTTCACCAGAACGTTCGTTCATGAAATTAAAAATGCCTTTGGTAATAGCTGAATGTAGCCTGTGGTAGTATGCTAACAGGAAAAAGGAGAGCTTATCTGGGGAAAGAGATACCATTTCGCTTCACGGGGTTCAGACCGTGCATCAGCAGATTGCAAATGCTTATATGTAAGAACCACCAGGTGCCAGATTGGATTTGGCCTGCGTGGGGACACGAGTAACACCCATAATAGTCTGTATTTGTGCCAGTCCTTCAGCCACAGTGTTTTTGATTGTGCAATGTGTCTGTCGAATCTATGCTGATTCTGGTGGTCTTTCCCTTTTGGCTGCAAGATTCTGTACCAGACGGTCACAGGATTGAAGAAAGATTTGTCAGGAGTTCAGAAGGTAAGAAGAGCGTGTGTTCGTGGTTCTGTAAAACTGATGGACATAAAACGGAAAGCAAATGGTTTTACAATTAAATTGCTGTGTTTTAAAGCAGTCTTGCTCTGTGTTACATTTTAGACAAGCAGTGATTAAGTAATTTTAATTTAGTAATAAAAGCAGTTCTCTTTTAAAACTCTTAACTGCTTAAATGGAGGGGCACATTCTGCTTTTTGACAGTTGGCTGGCTTCTCTCTGGGAAGAACCGAATTGTGGGCACTGCCTTAGCCCCGCAGCACGCTGGGGTTATAGGCCACCAAGCTCAGTTCGTAACAGGAAGTGATATGGAATTAGTGTTTAGAGTTTAGAAGATGAAGATTTTATTACAACCAGCCAGGACATTTTTTTGTACAATTCCCTTTGTTTGTTTGTTTTCTGGTACCGGGAATCGAACTCACGACCTTGTGCTTGTGGGGCAGGCGCTGTGCCGCTGAGCTAAATCCCCAGCCCCCTGTACAATTGCCTTTAAAGATCTTACTTTATTTTTTATTTTTTTTAAAGATCTTACTATATAAAGAAACTACCCTCTTTTAAAAACTGCTTTCTTCTGCTTTAAAAAAAAAAGCTGAATTTCCAGAAACATAAAAAATTTTCTTGGCCAAAGATTGTCTTTCCTCTTGATTGCATTGGTTTGTTGGTAGAAATGAAGTTCATAGGGAAACAGCCGAGGGCACACGGATAAGTCTCCAGCTGCGAGGCGCGGGCGTGGTTCCGGTCCCTCCGCAGCCCAGCCTGCCCCTCCTATGTGTGGAGGGCAGCGACAGTGCTGGTGCTGATCTCAGGGCCTGGGAAGCCCACGCCCTCACTTGGGTGTGTTCTGGGCCCCCTGGAACGGCTGTTAGTGAGCTTTCTCTCTGTATCATTCCTGCTGTTTTGATATTATTTTTCAGAGTATGTCTGCAACGTTAAAACTGGAATTCTAACACTGACATGTTTAATAGTGCCAGAGAGCTAGTTGGCTTTCAGTAACGTGGTTCTGTAATAATTTAAAGGTACCTGCACTCCTAGAAAAGGAAGATCAGGAGAAGACTTGTTCTGACTCCGAAGATGCAGGGAGCTCCTTGAATTCCGACAGTGACTCTGAGGAGCAGGGGGGCCACGCGCGGGGCCAGAAGCACACCACGGACCCAGACGTGGACAGGAAGGTGGGCAGGCGCCCCAGCGCCCCAGCGGCATAGCTGCCCTCTTTTCTGTCTGCTCAGGATCGGGCTGAGCTCCATGGTGCCTGTGATTACAGCTTCAGACCCTAAGGGGGACCCTTGGTTCTAGGGGTGGCGCCGTCTGAGGTCTGAGCTGCTGGGAGGAGCTCTGGACACCCCCAGCCCAGCACACTGAGCGGCAGCGGTGGTCGGTCCCGCGCGCACGGGCTGCGTTAGAGCGGTGCTGCAGCGAAGCGCGAAGAGCCAGCGCCTGCCCGCGCCCTTCACCCTCACCCAGACGTGAGAGGCTGTGGGGCACGGCCGCTGCCGCTTACTCCTCAGTCACCGTTTAACCCTTTCGGCCTTACCAACTTAGGGTCCTAAGACTCGGGAGAGACAGACCCCACTGCTAGGATATTGCTCTGTCCACCGGAGGCGAACGTTTTGTCTCTTTGCAGCCTTCGTTTCTGTTAGAACATGGAACTTGTGAACAGTCGCATCCACAGAGACACTTGTTGTTTAAGTTAGACTTCACTGCTTCATTCTAGACACACACTGATCACATTCACCGTAGCAGTATTTCTGATGCGCTGGCTGTCTTTGCATTTCTGTGAGAGAGCTCAAAGTTGGGGGTGGTAGTGCACACCTGTAATCCCAGCGTTCTGGGAGGCTGAGGCAGGAAGATCACAAATTTGGGCCCAGCCTGGACAACTTAGCGACTTAATGAAACCCTGTCTCAAAGTGAAAGGGCTGGGGTTGCAGCGCAGTGCGAGGGCACCGGGTTCAGTCCTCAGAACTGCGCCCCGCAAAAGCTCAAAAATTTACCTTGGTTTCCACCACCAACCCACGCACAGTTTTTCTTTTTTTTAAAATTATACTCTTTTCTCCTTCCGTGTGTAGGTGATTACTCAGCGGAAGTAACACACATATAGTGTTCCAAATGAATGCACTGATGGGATTTTTGGTTTGTGTTTTCCCAGGAAAGAAAAAAGATGGTCAAGGAGGCCCAGAGAGAGAAAAGGAAAAACAAAATTCCTAAGCATGTGAAGAAAAGGAAGGAGAAGACCGCCAAGACCAAGAAAGGCAAATAGGGGAGCTGCGCAGGCGTGGCCACGCCCAGCCCCTTCCGCGCGGCGGAGCGCCTGTGTCCTTGCGCCCCAGCGACCGCCCGGGCCGTCACCAACTCTGCAGTGGACAGAGGATTTACGGAGTGAAGAACTTCATAGGGATGTTTATTTTTATATGTATTTTCTCCTGTAAAATATGTTTCAGAAGCATCGTTTTGGGGTTTTTTTGTTTTTTTTTTTGAGACCGGGTCTCACCATGTAGTTCAGACTGACCTTGAGCTCACAGTGTAGCTCACGCTGGTCTTGAACTTGCAAGGTCCTCGTGCCTCAGCCTCCCAAATGCTGAGATTACAGGCGTGTGCCACCACGCCCGACTCCGAAGCATTCTAAATACTTCACTGTGAGGCACATGCGTGACCTTTACGTGATTATGAGGCACTTTGGGCAAACTCAGGGAAGTGTTTTTTTCTTTCCTTGTCCAGAGTCATTGGTTACACGGCCGTGGTTTATATGAAAGGGAGCCTCGCTGCTGCGGGGGTGGGTGTGCTCCCCGGCCACAGCTCATTCTTCTCAGCACCGGCCGGCAGTGACACGATTCATTCTGCAGCTGTTCACTACACAGCCTTCCAGCTATTTGTTCGTCAGACGTTTGAGTATTTGAGGTGCTAGGTAGCGCGGTGAACAAAACAGACAGAAACCTTTGGGTAGTTTGCATTTGGCCGGAAGATAACGCGTTAGAACGAGTGAAATGGTAGTGGAGGCTGAGTTCTGTGCCAAGCAGAGAGGCTGCCCGGCAAGGCGGTGTGCAGCTTGTTTCCTTTCCTTCGCCTGTTCGCGCGTGAGCTGTACACAGCGGCGGGTTTCCCTGGCTGTGCTCGTGTGTGCATAGAGCACACAGGGAGTTCTGCTCCTCCCCCCGCTGCTTCCTGTTCGCTACGTTTGTCTTCTACTTTCGTGTTGTCGCTCCTTAAGGTTTTGTATGTCAGAGAGAACGTGAGCCACTGGTCTGGCTTGTTTCACTCTGTGGTCTTCTGTTCCAGCCATTAAAACAGGTTCCTGAGAAAGACCGCAGCAAGAGATGGTATTGGGTCAGATAGTTGAGGAAGCTGAGCTTCTGGAAGGGGCGAGCGTGCCAGGCAGAGCGGGCAGTGGGCAGGGGCACGGGCAGCATGTGCCCGAGGCTGCAGTGTCCAGGAGAAAGCAGGAGATGTGCTCAGAGGGGTGGGGATGCTTCCAGGCCTTGAGCCGAGGAAGGCTGCCACCCCCTGGCTCCGCCTGGAAAGCAGGAAGCAGGGTTGGGCGAGGAAGGGTGCGTCTTCTGCCCTAACCCCAGGAGGTGCTGCTGGCTCCGTCCAGGATGGCAGCAGTGGACGCGCTGGGGAGGAGGTGAGGATGGGCGAGAAAGTGAGGGCGGCTTCGGGGTCTCTGGCCTCGGAACTGGGTGGGGACACTGGGGGGGCGGTCAGCCTCACGGTGGGGGAGACACGGTCTCACAGGGCCGCAGAGCAGAAGTATTGAATTACTAGGTTTTTTACAGTTTTCATTTCTTGGCATATACTTTGTTAGAAATGGCTGTTTTAACCATTACAGTCAGACTGTTGTGTGTAAAAACCCCTAGTTCCCACTGAAACCTCAGCTTGCACCTGCTTGTTTGATAGGTTATCAGGGGAAGTTGGGTTTTGAAAATGCAAGTCCAGTTTTATTGTGCTCCTAATATCCTCCTTCCCTCCCTGAGCTTACAGTTGAGAAGGTGAGACAGAATTTCAGTGAAATGGCCGGGGTCTGTAATAAACGCGGCAAAGGGAAAGCCGGGCCGGCTCACCAGTGCTGTGCACGGGTGGGGAGCTTCACCTTCAAGATGCTGCAGTTCTTGTGTCTGCTGCTCCTGCTCAGTGGTGAGGTCTGTTCGCAGCCGGTGGCAGCTCCTCGGGCGCTGTCTCGTGCTGAATCGCATGCACTTTCCTAATTTGGAATCGGTCCGTGTGGCTGAAAGTGGGTTGGCCGGCGGGGGCCGTTTATTCTCTGACCCTGCTCCGGGGGAGGGTACCGGTGTGCGCCGGCCCGTAAAGCTTCATGATTTGGAACATGGAAGCCTTCTGGCCTCTTGTTGACGTGGCTGTTTCCAGTGACAGTCTGGGATGGAGGCTGTGGCAGAGAATCGCGAAGACGTGCTCTAGCCACTCTCATCTGAAGTTATCTCCTATGTGCCTTTCTTATCAGAAGCCCTGAGAGAAGGACCCTAATCGCAGGTTAACTCTGCAGAGCCACTTGCTGACCTTGATGACTGAGCTCGCCTTGCTCGGTGGCAGTTTTGGTGTTCGTGGTTCCTTCGCTGTACAGTGACTTTGGTCTAGATCTTTGGGCCTAGAGCCAAGTCGTAATCTTGTCCCTTGTTGCCTGTGTCTGGTTTTTCCATCGTACTGTTTTCTCACACTCCAGATAAGGAAGGTGTTTCTGGAAGTTCCCTGGAGTCTTATCAGTGCTTCCAATTCCAGGATCTTTGCTCTCCTACACTGCTGTTCCTCACATTGTGGAGAAAGCAGATGGGGACAGAGCTGTGCCCAGGCAGGTCTTGTCACTGGAGGGAAGAGGCTGGGACTGCGGCAGCCTGCACCCAGGTGTGGTCCGGTGTGCGTCCCCGGCTCTTGGCCCACACCTGTTTTTCTTCAGCTTTTTCTCTAACCTAATGGAAATGGACTCAAAGTGTTTTAGAAAACCTTGGTGTTCAGCAGCAGGAGCCAGGTCAGGAGTGCCCTCCTTTCCCTGGGTACTGTAGCTCGTTTTGTAGTAGGAGACTGTCCGGCTTCTCCTCTGATCCTGTCCTATTTTATTGCTGTGACTTCACGGTCCTTTGGGCAGAAAGCAAGTGAAATGAAAGGTTTTCTGGCTGCTGGTGAAAGGTGAAGACATTTGAAGTGTCTGTAAGGAGCAGGGCCCAGAAAAGTCGGCGAGGGCTTTTGCTGCATTGGCCATGGCTTCTGCAGAGCACTGTGGGGTGGGTCAGGAGGTGGAGAGGTGGAAGGAAGGCCAAGCTCTGATCTGGCCTCAGTCAGGCCCCATTCCTGGGACCCTGGCACCTTGGAGTGCCAGTAACCATGTGGGGGCGGGGGCCTTCCTTGCAGCGTCTCTGTGAAGGTTGCTGAGGGCCAGCCACGGCTCAGTGACCGCAGCGGAGCAGCTGACAGCTGCCCGAAAGCAGTAAATCTGAATCTGTGACCCCGATGTGATAGTTCACGGGGCACACAAGCGGTGCCTGAGACCAGGAAGCTCCAGGTAACCAAACCTGGGGTAAGGGGGCTTCCAGACAGGGGCTGTTGGGGAAAGCTCCAGAGGGTCACAGACGGTTGGGTGTGCCCCAGCCTTACTGTGTTGCATTTGCATCCTGGTTAGAGCAGGCCAGTTACAAACAAATTGGGGTGTTCTGTTTACAGAAGAAGGAAAATTAAAAGTGAATAGTTCCTAGAGTTCTTTTTATAGTGCTGCCATGGCTACGTTCTAAAAAGCTGTACAAGGGGGCTGGGGGTTTAGCTCAGCGGCAAAGCGCCTGCCTGGCAAGCGCAAGGTCGTGAGTTCAATTCCTGGCACCAGAAGAAGAAACAAACAACAAAAAAATAAAAATAAAAATTTGTACAAATATCTGGGATTACTTTAAAATAATCCATTCCTAAACCCGGCTTGGTGACGCACATCTGTAATCCCAGCACTCAGGAGTCTGAGGCAGGAGGATTGCCACGAGTTTGAGGCCAGCCTGAGCTACACAGCAAGACCCTGTCTCAAAACAAGCTCCCTTCCTGTTCCCAAAGAAAAATGGCAGATGACTGAGATGACCAGATTGTTACTGATTCCTAACGCTGAGAAATGGGCACATGTGGGTCCATTATACGACCTTTTATTCTTAGAATAATTCTGTGACAAGAAGTGTGGAAAGAATTAGGTTTGTAAACGGAGGTACCACTGTGCTAGTTTCATGATCCTTTTTGTCTATGAAAAAAATCTCTGTAAGAAAAATGTTAAATATATTGAGCACTTAAAGGTTTTACTTTGTGTCTGTGTATTTGTTATTTTGCTTTTAAAAATAATTTTTTCCTAGACTCGAGGGTTTGTGCCGGGTAGAAGGTGGGTCTGGGCAGAACTGTCGTTCCAGGCTCCAGCCCAGCTGGGTGTCACTCGCAGTGCCCCTTAGGCTTTGGATGGAGATGTCCCCCGAAGGTCTCGTGCTGAAGGCTTGGACTGCAGCCGGCGCTGCCGCGGGAGATGAGGGAGGTGACCTGCCTGGCCGCTGGGACATTGCTTCCTCTCTGCTTCCGGCCACTGTGCTGGGGCAGCTGGGTTGGGGACCCAGGGCACGGGCCAAGCCGCCGGGACCGAAGTACCGAAACAGCCGAAGCGAACAGGCCTCGAGGCGGAGCGAGGAAGAGCTGGTCAATGCGTGTCCTTTGGGTCCCGCGTGCAGGCTCCCCACGTGGATGAAGTTAGAGGATTTCTGTGTTGGACAAATGCCCATAGACCTCTCAATTTTGCTAAATCTGATGTTTGTCTTACGGTACAGTGTCCGCACGGCGACATGGAACTGCAGCCGGCCTCCCCTGGCGCGAGGGGCCGGATTCCGGCAGGGACAGAGCTGCGCGACTTCGCGGGTCCCTCCGCCAGAGCGAGCGCCCCGCCAGGGCAGGGCTTTGTCTTGGTTCTGTTCTGTAGCCCAGCACCTAGAAGCGTGCCTGAAACGTGGCACATCTCGATGGATATTGGAGTGAGAAACACGCTGTCTTTCTAAGCGAAGATGAGGCTGTCCCAGGCATCGGAAGACCCCTCTGGTTCACGAAAAGGAACACGAGTTTTGCTGCGGGTCCTCGGCCCCCTCGCACCCACCTGGTCCGCATTACCCATGACCACCTGGGGCAGCGCCCAGGGCCAGTGCCGCACCCTGCCTCAGCCTCCTTCCCTGCTCAGGCCGGTACTCTTGCTCTGCTTAACCTGCATGAAGATCGTAATAACATTTTCGTTTTGGCCTTGTAAGACCGTTTGATTATCATGCAACTAATGAATTAATCCCTGATCACAACATATGAGAAGATAGCTGTACATCCTGTATCACACTCTTACGTAACATGAATGATTTAGAAAAGAACCATTTAAACAAGGGATCCGTTGGAATTCCTTTTTTTTTTTTTTTTGTTACAGTGTTGGGGATGGAACCCAAAATGCCAGTTACCACACAGGTCAGGTTTGTGTTTTGGCATGGATCATCTGGTCAAGCGGCTTTTTAAAAATAAAGAATGCGATTTATTAGCTTAACGGACAGAAGTGTGTCTCGGCCAGCAGCAACACGAGATTCCCGGACTCTGAGACGAGGAAAGGGCGTATGTACTACGCGAGACAAGGCTCTGCGCGTGGGCTTTGTCAAGGAGTATCCGTAGCCAGAGAGGTCCAGAGTGGTCCGCGGAGAAACCGGCGGCTTCTGCAGGGGTTTTGGCTTCGCCCTGCCGCGAGCTCCGCCGCTGGAGGGCGCAGCGGCCCGGACTGCGGACGGCTGCGCCATGGGCTTGGTGGGGATTTAATCACTGGAAACTGCCGAGCTCCGCAGTGTATCCACTTGCGAGTTGTTTTGCTCTAAAATAACGCAGTACCTTAACAAGACCTGCAGAGACCGACGTCTGGGTGTGAGACACACCTGGTTCCATAAGTGTAAAGAAGGCAACAGTTCAGTGTTGAATACATGTGAAAAAATACAGTTAATGAACTGTATGGCTGCTGTGGGTTTTCACCAACTTTGCTGGGCTTGGGGGGGGCCTTGTCTTTTATTTTACTATTTTATTTTAATTAATTTGGGTGGGGGCGTGGACCTGGGAAATGGAACCTAAAGTCTGTAAGGTCAGGTTTACTGTAAAAGGTCACTCGGCTTTTATACTTCTGCTGCGGCCTCCGGCCAGACCCCAGGAGTGAGTCTCTTTAAGCAGCGCCTCATGAACTTGCGGTGGTGTGCGCCTGTCATCCCAGCTCTCTGGGAGGCTGAGGCAGGAGCACTTTGAATTTCAGCCCAGTATAGTGAGCTCCAGGCTGGCCTGGGCTACATGGCGAGACCCTGTCTCAAAAAACAAGCAAGCAAAAAACTAAAAACAAAATACAAACAACAGCAAAGGGTGCCTTGTGTGCTGGGATATAGCCCCGTGGCAGAGCACCTGCCCAGCTCACACGAGGACCCGGTTCTGCCCCTGGCACTGCCAAAAGGGAAGAAAGTAAGCCTCCGGACAGCAGCACCCATCAGAGCCCAGAACGGACACGGGAGGTGCTAAGGGGCCGTGCTTGGTTCTGCTGTTCATTTTTCAGACTCCTGGGAGGCTGAGGCGTTGGCAGCCACCTATGGCAGGGGTAGCAGGTGACAGGGGCAGGGCCCAGCAGGGGCATCACAGGTGTTCTTGGCCACTGGCCTCAGCTCTGGAGCAGGACAGGCAGCCCCGGCTATCCCCTGACTGTCCCCCAATCTCTTGGAAGTGCATGTGACAGGGGACGCTCCCAACAGGCCACCAGCTCGCGGACCCCCTCTGCACCTCAGAGGCATGGGCTACAGGACAGTCCTGCCCCTCCAGCCGGGGACAGCGTGAGCCGCCAGGCTGGTCCCACCTGCAGCTCCCCAGGGCGCGTGCAGAGCCTCGGGGGTCAAGTGGTCCACACCGTGCCCACTCTGCGCCCCTCAGAGACGCAGCCCTGGGAGACGGACCCCACACTTGCTGTCACGCTGCTGGTGGCTCTTGCGAGCCTGCCGGCATGCACAGAAACACAAAGAGAGAAGCCCCTGGAGTCACAAACCCCGAACACGACCAAGCCGAGATCTTGCCTCCTCTGGTCTCTCTTCTTCTCCCTTCCTTATAAAATGCTTTTTCATCCTTAAGATCTTTGAAGGACTTTTTTTCCAGGATCTTGGCTTCAAGCCCAGGCAGCCAGAAAGCTGGAATTTTGCCTCCGTGTCACCTGGACAGCTTTCTCCGGAGAAGCCAAGCTCTGTCCCCCACGCCTGGCCTCCAGGGGCCTCGGTAGGGCGGGTATGTTAGGGACGCCAGGAGATCGGACCCAGACACTCGCTGCTGTTTTTGTGAGGCACCTTCTTAGCTGAGTGCTGTGATGCGCACCTGTAATCCCAGCGCTTGGGAGGCTGAGGCAGGAGGATGGAAAGTTGAGCCCAGCCTGGGCACACATGCCGGTGGGCCTCCGTATCTCCAGGTTCTGTATCCACAGAGCCAACTAGTCATGGATCAAAGATAATTCAGAAAAAAAATTCTGGAAAGTTCCAAAATAGCAAAACTTGAGCACCATGCTAACCCACACAAACGCAGAGACCTCCTGCCACATCATAGGGCTCTGTCCCCAGCACCCTGGTCCTCCTGTCCCACACAGGTGCCGCTGAGTGAAGCAGGTGGGCTGTTTTCCTTGTCACTGTTTCCTAAATAATAGGCCTGGCAGCTACTTACGGAGCAGTCACTCATATGCAGTGTTTAAGTCGTTGAGCCAATTAAAGGACCAGGAGGACACCCGTTCACTCAGTGCAAATCCTATGCCGGCTGATACCTGGCACTGGAGCACCCTGGATTCCGGGGTCCACGAGGGCTCCAGGGACCTGACTCCCACGGATCCCTCGGGTACTGGAATTCATCAGCAACGGAGCTGCTGCAGGAGGAAGAGGGACCCAACCAGAGCGGGCTTCCCAGCTGGAAAAGAGCTCCTGGGGTGTGTGTGCGATCCGCCTGCCTTGGTCTCCCAGTAGGTAGCCATGGAGTACTTTCTAAGTGCCGAGCTTTGAACATTCCCCGGCGTCGTCGCGGCTGATGTCCACACCGTCCTCCTTTCTTGTGAAGGAAAGCTTGGAAGGCTGGATTTACCCCAGTTCCTCCTGGCCCAGCCTCCTGCAGGAGACGGCCCAGGAATGCTGAGCAGGAGCAGGGAGGACTTCACCCAGCGCTTGGACACTGGGCCCCGGCAGCCTCCACAGCCTGTGGCTTTGTGGGGTGAGGCTGCCTCCCTCCTCCGAGGACTTCCACCTTTCTGTAGACAGCTTTGTTTAGTGGGAGCCATTTTAAAGTTTTCCACAGGTGGGGTAGACATTATAGAAAAGCTTTACCTACTCGATTCTGGAACCTTAGGCACAGAAGCAGGGCAAAGATTGTGTGACATCTTTTATTCTCGTTCGTTTTGAGACAGGGTCTCCCTATACAGGTCAGGCGGACCTTGAACTCACTATGTAGTCCAGGCTGGCCTGAACTCACAGTGATCCTCCTGCCTCAGCCTCCCAAGTGCTGGGATTATAGACGTGTACCACCATGCATGCCCCGCTTTGGTGCCTAATGTTGCTGTTTTCTGATAGCGCGAGACACGCATGCACACACACATCCATATACATGCGACAACTTGGATCTACTGCAGGGCTTGCGCGGTGAACGTTGCCGCACAGGCAGTGTGCTCCATAGATGTGTGCAGAAGGAAGCGGGCTGCGTGGCTGGGAACAGGAAGGGCTGGAGCTGGACTGAGGCCTGGAGACATTTGGTGGGGACGAAGCGGGTGAACAGCTGAGCTGCTTGGCCAGGATGGCTCATCGAGAGGCTGGAAGAGCACTGGTTAGCGTGCTTTGGGCTGTGAGGAACACTAAACTTTGGCTCCTGTGGTGTAAACAGTCAGGGCGGATATCCTTATTTTTGTTTTAATCTTAAAATTGTTTCAAGCTGGTCATAGTGGCGCATGCTTGTAATTCTAGCACCCAGGAGGCTGAGGCAGGAGGATCACTGAGTGCAAGGCCAGCCTGGACTACATATTGAGACCCTGTCTCAAAAGATAGACGAAATAGATGAAATGGAGCCAACCATTTTGATGCATGGTGACGAGATAGACACGCAGGCTCCTGCAGTGCTCAGCCTCTGCCTTCTGGTGGCAGCAGGATAAGGTTGGCCTGGGAATCCCAGGGCAGGAAGCAGCAGCTTTGCCGAGAGTAGCACAGAAAGGTTTCAACACACTAACAATGAGGTGTCACATCCTTGGGACAATCCCCAGAGGTAGAAAATATCTGACCCCCCAACGAGACCCTCCTTGCCCGTTTCCATGGAGATCGTCCTGCACTGTGGTCCCTGGCCTGGGAGTAGCTAGGGCTGACCTTGGTCCTCCCTTGGGTCTAGGGCTGGGCCACATCCCCTGGAGGCCTGTGTTGTCAGCCCCCAGTTTGGCACTCCTAGGAGATGGGGGAACCTTTGTGGGTGGGGCCCACCAGGAGGAAGTAGGGTCACTGGAGGCGGGCCTTGAAGGGGATGTTGGGACCTTGTTCCTTTCTCTCTCTCTCTCTCTCTCTCTCTCTCTCTCTCTCTCTCTCTCTCTCTCCCTGCTTCTTGGCCTTCATGATCTGAGTGGCTTCCTGCCATGATGCACCATGCTACTGCACACCCCAAGCCACAGTCCCTGGACTGACACCTCTGAAGCCGTGAGCCGTAATACACATCTTCTCTTACTGAACTGATTGTCTCAGGTGCTTTGGTTGTTTTTTCTTTTTCTGGTACCGGGAATCGACCTCATGACCCCGCGCTTACCAGGAAGGCGCTGTGCCGCTGAGCTAAATCCCCAGCCCCCTGTCTCAGGTGCTTTGTTACAGCACTGGAAAGCAGCCTCACACAGACAGAGCACTGAGAAAGTGCTCACCGGGTGGGCATCCCATCCAAAGATCACAAGCCCCAAGGGTGGAGCTGGGCACCAGAAAGGGTAACAGGCTGAGCACAGGTGACATGAGCAGCAAGTGACCGCGCTGGGGCTGGCAGAGTCCTTGAGGAGACACTTGAACTTTCCTTTCGTTTCACCTTTATATCCCGTACATCTGTGGGGCCTGGGAATGTTCATTGCATGGGGAATTGCTGAGCCCCAGCAGTTCCCTGGCTTCCTCAAAGTTCTGCGACTCCCAGGCGTTTAAGCTCAGCGTTTCGGGAGCTAACATCCTCGATCCTCTACTACGATTCTCAAACCCCTCTTAAGATGTTCTTCCTGCTCCAGAAGTCTGAATTTAGTGGTTGGTTCTCAGGATAAGCGATGTACTCTTTGAAGATGCTCCTTGTTAACTGAGGTTAAGGCTACTTACTAGTCTTTGAGTATGGTGACGGCTACTTACCCGCTGAGGTGGGCAGTAAATATCGCTGAAATTGGATATTCAGAAAATGAAACTGATACATCACTTGAGGTTCCAAGCATTCAAAAATCTATGTTTCTTCTGACATATCTCTGGCTGCACCCAGTTCTTGGGAAAGTTACAAAATTTCTTCTGCACATAAACACAGATAGAGTTGGACCAGGAACTTTGGAAAACCATTTGGATTTGAAGTTATCATACTAATGACTCAACCATTTCTATTTTTTGTTTGTTTTGATTTCTTTTTTGTTTTTGTTTTTTTTTTTCCCCAGTAGCGGGAATCGAACTCACGACCTTGCGCTTGCCAGGCAGGTGCTGTGCCGCTGAGCTAAATCCCCAGCCCCTGTTTGTTTTGTTTTGAGACAGGGTCTTAGAATGTGGTGCAGGCTGGCCTTGAACTCATCATGTAGCCCAGGCTGGCCTCAACAGAGATCCTCCTGCCTCAGCCTCTGGAGTGCTGGGATTATAGGAGTGCACCACCATACCTGGCTAGACCTGATTCTTGACTCCCAGCTACAGAGCAAGGAGCCGACTTTGTCTGAGGGCATCAGAGGATGCGTTCTGTTGGAGGGGCATCCAGACAGCAGAGTATCTTCTTCAGGGACTGAGGGACCTAGGAGGGAATAAACCACTCAGTCAGGCCGAAGAGGAGGCACATCAAGGCCAAGTTCCTGTAAATGAGTTTGAAGATGGGTTTTCAGGCAAGTGATTTTCAAAACCAGGTCCCAGCTGGGCCACCCCCATAAGACACCCTTCGGCTCTTGGCATTTCCATTTTCAGGGGTGTCTTGGTTTTGTTCCTGTTTGTTTCTGTGATAATGAGGCTCAAACCTAGTGCCTTCTGCTCTGCCACTGCGCTCTAACCCCGTGAGTGCTTTAAAACTTTTGATAAAGTTCCCATGTGTGTTAACCAGAAGACACCACGGCTCCAGGTGGCCCCATTCCACAGAAGCAGGGAGAGAACATAATCAGGTTGTCCTTGACAACTGTCCCTTTGGCTAAAACGTGGAAGCCAGGCTGGGAGACTACACTGGAGGAAACAGAGGCTGCTGGGACAGGGACCGAGGAGGGGTCCTTGGGATGGAAAGGTGGGACCTCGAGTGGCTGTGGGGAGACAGTGGATGCTCCAGTTTCCTGCCAGGGCTCAGGGCGCACGCCAAGGAAGCAGAGGATGGGGTTGGGAAAGAAGGAGGAGGTGACGCTTTGGGCATCAGGTGTCCGAGCTGTGAGCAGACAACGTGCAGATGAGGGTCACCGCTGGACACACAGGAATAAACCCTGAGAGAGGCTGAGGCACCCCGAAGGAAGCGCCCTCAATGTCACGTGGAGGCAGGAGAGACACCCAGCTTCTGAGAAGGTGGAGGTAGAAAACCAGCCCAGGGAGAGATGGGCGCAAGGAAAATCCAGACGACGACAGCTTCAGAGAATCGGGTGTGGTTCTGCAGCTCCAGGCTGCCTCCCTGCACCCCATGTCCTGGGAGCTTCAGCCGCAGCCTCTGAGGCGGGGGAGGGGGGGTAGTGGAGGCACAGCTGTGGTTGCCCTCAATTATTTTTAATCTCCTCGCAGATTTCATCAGCACTCAGCAGCATTTTCTCCCAGAGACAGAAGGGACAGGGTGCTCGGGGCCCAGGTGGGGCTGGGCAGAGTAATTGCTGAGTGCGAAGCTTGTCGGAGAGGCCAGGTGCCCCGCCCTGCAGGCGGAGACCAGCTCAGCTCTGCCTTACTTATCTATTTCTTCTGATTTTTCTCCTGATTTCTGCACGCAGGCCCAATGCTCACGATCATTTTAAAGGCTGCAAAAGCACAAAGACGATGGAGGGGGAAATGTAAGTTTCCTTCCTTCATTCTGTGTGTGCTGCTGTTCCTATGTGGATTTGGACTTCACGGAAGCATCATGCTTACGTTAGAGGTTCGCCATGGCCAGCGGGGGGAAGGTTCTCCCCAGCTTCTCCTGTGCCAGCCAGCACCACTCAGGGTTTCTCAGCGAAGAGCTCAAGTCTCATTATGGACAGGATGGCTTCATCTCCCCAGCACGCCTGGCAGTGGGACTCGTTTCCCCTGTGCTGTGGACCTGTTCTTTTCGCCAGATGACAAGGTGCTCCGAGCACATTCATTCACTTATTCACTCGGCAGATATTTTTATTGATGGCCTACTCTGTACAAAGCAGTACCTGCGAAACTGTGCCCTGCCCATGGCCCCGGGCCCCGCTGGGAGCAGGATGTAACACGCTGGCTGCGGTGAGACTCACCACACAGAACAAAGGCTGAGCCAGGGCCTCGCCTGCCAAGCGCGATGCAGAACAGAAGGGCTCCTGTTCCCAGGCGTGGTCACTTGGGCTGGGTGACCCACGTCTCTGTGAGGAGGTGGCCGTGGCACGGGCGGGGGCGCTTGCTAGCTCTCCGTCTCCACCTTTCTCCGGCCAGCAGCTGTTAGGAGGCGCTCAGCAAGTGTAGCCGGTGTTGGTCCTCCCTGCCTATGCCCCCAGCACTGATTCATTGCCCTCAGCCCCGCAGCCCTTGGTCCACTGGCTTACAACTGCCTGACCCACATCTGCCACCCTCGCCGGCTGTGTCACGGTGAAGGCCCTCCTTGTGGCCTGCGGTGGGGACTGTGAAGGTCTCTGGTGAATGAGGACTGAGAGCTTTCTAGACGAAGAGCAGGGAGCCTGAGGCATGGAGAGGAAAGCGAGTGGCCCTGCCAGGTTAGGGCCGGTGTGTGAGACAGACCCTGGGAGACAGCGGCACCCATGTGGCAGGTCTCCTGCGACCGTGAACCAGGCTAAGGGCCGGGCTTCATCCTGCTGGGTTTAGGGCCACCCAGAAGGGAGCAGGGCACCTGGGGAAGTGTGGGAGGACAGTCAAGCTGTGTCACTGTGGAGGATGGGCTGGCCTGGCCAAGACCGGGATGCGTGGGCAGGGCAGTAGCTCAGGAGTGAGCCAACACTGCCATTCCCAGAGTGGGGGCATCAGAGAAACGACAAAGGATGTGCGAATCTGTCCCACTGAAGAGCACTCTGGTGAGTGAGAAGTGCTGCCTATGACTTCAAATTCAGACAAGTGTATTCAGGCTACAGCAGAACAGCGCTGGCTTCTGATCGAAACCGATCTGCAACTCCCACCCTCTGGTCCTCAGCAAGTCTGTGCTAAATGAGGCTTGGGGGTGGGATTCTTCCCACCCAGGCCTAGGAGTCTGGGCTCTTATCTGATACACTGAACATGGAATCTTGGAGGGCACTGTGTGCGCGTGTGTTTGCATGCTATGTGCTTGTGTTAGTGGGGTCCTCGGGTGCTGTGCAGCCCTTCTAGAGATTCCCTGTTGTCCTGAACAAAGAATTGGTTCAAAAAGGTAGCAAGGTTTTACATTTATTAAAGGTAGGAAAAGAAATACGTTCTGCAGTGTGAGAACAGACCACTGTGAAAGGGAGAACATAGTGGCCAGGAAGTTAATGGTGGCTGTCTTTTGTGTCCCCCAATTCTGGCGTCATAGCACAGCTGTCCTATCGAAAACCTGCTTGATTTCAGATTTCGGATTGGTCCCAGGG
This sequence comes from Chinchilla lanigera, assembly GCF_000276665.1. Classification (NCBI taxonomy): domain Eukaryota; kingdom Metazoa; phylum Chordata; class Mammalia; order Rodentia; family Chinchillidae; genus Chinchilla; species Chinchilla lanigera. The sequence goes on along the minus strand of NW_004955465.1, from coordinate 6,473,670 downwards.
GCAGGGCTGGGAAACTGTTTTTCTGCACATGTGTCCTGGAACTCTGTGATTGACAGGTTATGCCCAGCCAGCTAGCCACACCCTAATCTCCTACCTTACTTGTGCTTGGTGCCATTGGTTTCTCTAGACCTCTCCGCTTCTCCAGATCTTATCTGGAGCTAAACGTTTTCCAGTTGCTGCTGAGCCCCATCTCTGTTTACAACAATCCCTTATGAGCCTGGACTGAAAAAATACCCCAGCTTCATGTTCCCCCAAGGTTGGGGGGGCAGGGACAGTTCCAACAAACGTCTTGTCTTGCAGGTGAAGAGCTAATGGCAAAAATGACTATTCAAGAAGAGCTTGGGTGTGCCTGCTTTTTAATTTTTTCCAGGTGAGTTAATTTGGCAGTGGTGATTATGCATTTTGGCAAAGGAGGAGCTGAAAATACGCAAAGTAAAGGAAGACAGCAAGGTGCCATGGTAGAAGTAGAGGAGAGAACGCCTAGAAATGTGGAGAGGGAAATGGTATCTAGGGCAGATGAAAGGGAAAGGGATAGGGCGCAGCATGTGCCTAGCACTCATGGTCCCTAGGTTCAATCCCTGGCACCACAATGAATAAATACGTACATACACGCATAGATACATATATAAAAAGAAGGAAAGATAGGCAATCATCAAAGAGGAAGGGTAAAGAGTACAAGCAATGGGAAAGCTACTCAATTTTTTTTTGGAGATAGTGTCTCACTGTGTAGTTCAGGGTAGCCTTGAACTCGCAGTGATCCTCCTGCCTCAGCCTCCTGAGTGCTGGGATTTTAGGTGTGCACCACCATGCCTGGCCACAAAAGATTTGATTTAAACAATATTTTGACTCAGTTGGACTGGACTGTTTTAAATGTATACAGGTTCTCATGGCAGGACAAGCTATCAGTTCTTTGTATATTAGGATATCTCAGAATTGGTCTGGACCAACATTTTGCATTTATATAGTGTTATTCCCAGTAGCCAAAAGGTAGAAAGAACTGAAATGTCCATCACCTGATGGGTGGATAAGCAAAATGTGGTCTAGCCACACAAGAGAGTGTCAGCCAGCCTTAGCGATGGGGGTTCTTTTGCAACACACAATAAACAGGTGAATCTTGGAAGCACTGTGCTAAGGGAAAGAAATCACCACCAAGCACCACGTATGGCAGAGTTCCATTTTTATGAAATATTCAGAATGGGCAAATCCACAGGTACAGGAAACAGGTTGGTGGTTGTCAGGGAATGGAGGGAATGGGAACAGGGTGGGGGCAACTGCTAATGTCTTAGCAGCTTAGTTTGGGTGAGTATGGTGACATTCATGTAGTGATAACACTGCGTAGCTACACAATGCACCTTTCAGAGTGCACCCCGTCAGGAAGCAACCCAGGAAAAAAAAAAAAGGAAGCAACCCAGGGCTCTTGTCATTAAAATATCCCCTATGTCAGTGCACGTAAGTTCCTGACATTCTAGACACGTGCATAATGTTATACCTGTCAAGTGTTTAACTGGTCCCCTGCCCAGTCCTTTGGCACTTCAGTAAGTAACTTTGTGATCCACAGGAAGGAGATTCTCAGAAAGAGAGAACAGTGTGGGGAGCTCTTTCCAGTATCCAGGCTCCCTCCTCTGATATGAGTGTGTGTTCTTTCTCCCATCAGCTGTACGAATGTGCCCCCTGTACTTGTCAACAGACTGTCAAAGGTTCTGATTAAACTAAACAGTGAATAAAGGTTTCACAGTGTGGGTTCAACTTGTTTTTTTTCTTATTAGGGATGTTGATGGATTTTGTAATATGAAGAGTCCTGTCTGTGAACCCTCTTTGTCCTTTCTTAATTGAGTTTTTTCTAGATTTTTTATTTTATTTTAAAAAATAAAAGAATGAAAACATATTAACAAACACACATACATTTACAAAATAACACAAGAACAATACAAGCAATACTGAACTTCAGACAAGGTGATAGGAAATTAACAATGGTTGTTGTATTATGTATTGATATCTTCAAAGTGGTTACTCAGGAAAACAAATATAGACATGTAAGATTGATCAAATAATTACTCATTAACTGCTCCTTTTAATAAAGCCATAGAAGTAAGTAGTACAACTATGTTAGCTATTCTGTATACACATATATGCATAATTTCCCCCTTCTTTCTTTTCTCTTTTCCCTCATCCCAGTTGCTCTTTACTTTTGAGCAATTTCCTTTCATTTCACAGTGTATATCATACCTCCTAATTCTATTCACTCTTTCAGGTTCTTACACTAGTGAAACAATATGTTGTTCACACATGTGGGTCTGATTTATTTCACTTATGAGTATGGTCTCTAGCTGTGTCCATTAACCTATAAAAGCCTCGAGTTTATCTTTCTTTATAGTTGAGTAATATTCCATTATACAAAAATGCCACAATTTTTTTATCCATTCCTCAGTGGATAACTTCCACGATTTAGCTGTTACAAATTGTGCTGCTATAAACATGGGTGCACATATATCGCTGTGGTATGTTTTCAGTTCTTCTAGGAAAATACCCAGAAGAGGAATAGCTGGGTTGAATGGGACGTCTAGTCCTAGTTTGCTGAGGAATCTCCAAACTGATTTCCACAGTGGTTTCACCAGTCTGCATTCCCACCAGCAGTGGAGAAGAGTTCTTATTTCTCTACAGTAATTGAGTTTTTTCTATTTCAGCACTTATCAACATCTTTGCCAGATGAATTACAAATATTTTTCTGAGTTTGTACTTTAATATTCTAAACGTACTTTAACTTAAAAATTATTTTATTAATTTATGAATTCATTTATAATTTTGTGGGTAATTATTATTAACAAATACTACATTTTAATGTTTATTAAAATTTAAATATACTTTATAATTTTTGTAATTTCTTCATTATGGGTTTTCTCTAAAGGGTTTTTTTTAATGGGGTTGCATTGATTGATCTTTTTTCTATGATTTCTTTTTTTTTCTGGTACTTGGGATTGAACTCAGGGCTTTCACTTTGGGCTATATCCCCAGCCTTTTATGTAATTTAATTTAATTTTTTATTTTGAGACAACTTCTTGCCAAGTCACTAACTTCCCCAGCTTGTGTTCAAACTTTCAATCCTCCTGTCTTAGCTTTGCAGACTGCTAGAATTACAGGCGTGCACCACCTCACCCACCGGGTATGAGTTCCTAGAGTTATACTATAATAGAGGAAAAACCTAAAAAATCATCTAGCTTCACTAGCTTTCAGTCTACTTTAAGAGTCACTAACTGTGGAGGTCACACAGCTGGACAGTGTATTACTATCTCCCACTCGCTTTGCTTGGACAGAACTTCTGCTGTGTGGGTTATGATGATAACGGTCACCTAGTTACCCTTCAGGGACTTGAAAGCCACTTTTTCAGGAAAGACTGGCTCTTCCCTTGGCCCTGCGGAGGTCCGAGGGGTCCTGGGGATGGGGATGGGATAGAAAGGTCTGACCTGTCTGTCCGTTCACTGCCTTAACTGTGGGTCAGATTCCCGCTCAGCTACGCGTGTAGACGCCTCAGTCATCTCAGAAGTGTCTCGTCCAGAACCAAAAGGCAGGCTTGACTTGCCCTGGGCCTGCTCGTTGGTTTCTCTCCTCCCCCTGCAAGACTGAAGACGCAAAGACACCGGGATGGGAGTGACAGGGTCAGTGTTCCATTGCGGACGCTGGAGGGGCACCTGGAGGTCCCCAGTCATTGGTTCTTTCCCGCCAATTGTCCCCTGTGCCCTTTGGCATAAACCCCTTTCACCTCCTGTGTCCCCTAAGATAGGTGGTAAGCTGTTCCATCCATCGTCTTCCAAGCCAACTTGACAATCAAACTCCTCCTCCTCCGGGGCATTAGCTTGAGACAACAGCAGGACCAGACCTTTCCTTGTTTAGTTATGGTGCTTAGACACAGTTTGCAGACAACAAAAATGTTTCTCTTGTGCTTTGTCCTAATTCCAAGGTAGTACTTTTAGGTTTTATGATGTTTTTTCAAGGTAGGTCTTTGATTTGTGAAACATTTATTTTGGTGTTAGGCAATAATCCAACTTTGTCTATTTCTTTTTTGATGCTAATTCTCCAGTCTTCCCTCTGTCAGCTGTTATTTCACTTCTCGCATTTTTGAAATGTCACTTTTATAATATAATTCTTGTAATTAGAACTTTTCATGGATTTTTATATTCTGCTGCATTTTCTGTATATTCGGGTGCCAGCATCACACCTTTTAAAAATTATTGTAACTTTGCAATGTAGTTTAGCACTTGTTGGGTTTGTCTGCCCTCATTGCTCTTTTTTCCTTTCATTTGTCTATTTATGTATTTATTTATTTATGTATGTATGTATTTATTTATTTATTTATTTTAGGTATGGTCTTACTATGTTACTCTGGTTGGTCTTGAACTCCTGAGCTAACGGGATCTTCCTGCCTCAGCCTACTGAGCAGCTGGTACAGATGCACACCACTGTGCCCAACTCCAAGCTTATCTGCTTGCTTTTGCATTTTCCCATGGGAACCAGAATTCAATCTAAGCATGCGTGTGACCCAAAACACCAGTTCCCGGAGCTCCCTTGGAGCATTTCACGAAGACCTTGGCTTAGCAGCTCTGCCCTGCCCTGCCTGTGCTGTGCTCCCTGGGTTCCCCAGAGGAAATCTCTTTGCCACAAGAACTATCTCTTGTTCTCTCCTGATCTTGGGACCAAGCCTGTAAGCATCTGACCACACTTTGCCTAAGTCATCATTCTGCCACATGCCTGGTAGCCAGGGGCACCAGCTGCCCTGACTGCTGTGTGTCCTACCTTGGCTGCTGTGGCTGTTACCACCCAACACCCCACCCCAGCATGAGAATGTGGTCCAGTGCTGTCCTATATCCTACATTGTCCAAGTCCCTCCCTCTCACAGGCAGAGCGGGACTCCCCTCCCCTGACTTGGGTCTGCTGTGAGGGCTGCTTCTCCTGGGCAGAATGCTGTAGACCCTTTACCCAAGGGATCGGTCCTGAGGGCCCCACTGGACAGCTGAAACTTAAGATGGCACTGGACCCTACACAGTGTTTTCCCTACACGTAGACACCTACATACGATAAATTTTGATTTATTAGGTGTGGTAAGAGATTAACAATAATAATAAAATAGGATATTGGAGGCAGGAGGATTGCAGGTTCAAGCCCAGCATGGGCAATTTAGCAACTTAGTGTGAGTCTGTCTCAAAATAAAAAATTTAAAAAGGGCTGGGGATGTAGCTCCATGCAAAGGCCCTGGGTTTAATCCCCAGTATGGACAGAGGGAGGGAAAGAGAGAGAGAGAATAATGTATTATAAAAATTATTTAAAATTTGTAAATTGTTTATTTCTGGCATATTCAATTTAATATTTTCAGATCACAGCTAATAGCAGGTAACAGTTCCCCTATGGTCAACTGTGCTCTAAAATATTAAATGGACAATTCTAAAAATAAACAATTTCTAAGTTTTAAATTGTGTGTCATGCTAAGCAGTATAATGAAACTTCACATCGTCCAGCTCTAGCTTGCACAGGACTTGAATCACGCCTTTGTGCAATGTATCTACCCTGTATATGCTAACACCCAGTTGTCACTGAAGCCCATGTCTTTTATCAGATTTACCATCCCTATGTTGAATTGTGTGCATATAGTTTAGGTGCTACCCAAAGTTTCAGGCACCCGTGGGAATCTTAGGAGATATCCTCTATGTATAAGAGAGGACTGTACTATATGCAGATGCGAAAGTATTTGGGTTCCCCAACTAGGTTACTAGAGGCAGGTGGCTTCTTTCTTGTTTTCTCAAGCACCAAGTCAGCTGGCATGTTGTGAGAACCCTCAAGCAGCCTTATGAAGAGATTCACGTGGTGAGGAACTGAGGCCTTTTGCCAACAGCCATAGGAGTGCGCCACCTTAGATGCAGATCTCCTGGCCCCTGTTAAGCTTCAGCTTACTGAAGCCCCATCTGAATTTTTTTTCTTTGAGATAGGGTTTCACTACGTAGTTCAGGCTGTCCTTGAGCTCACTATGTAGCTCAGGCTGGCCTTGAATTTAAGGTGATCTTCCCACCTCAGCCTCCCAAGTACTGGTATTAAAGGTGTGTGATACTACGCCTGGCTTCCTAGCTGACTTCTTGACTCTAATATCATGGCAAAACTTGAGTCACAATAGCCAAGTCAAGCCATTCTCAACTCCCTGACCTATAGAAACTATTGACAAACAAATGCTCATTGTTGTTTCAAGCTGTTGAGCTTTAGATGCTTTGTTATGCAATGTTACAGTTTGGGTTGAAATGTCCTCCAAAGTCTCATATGTTTGGAACTTGACTGGGTCATGGGGGTGCTACATTCCTCAGTGAATTCCTCCATTGATGAGCTCAGTAGCTGATGTGTTGTTGGAAAGCAGGCCTGTCTGGAGAAGCAGGGACACTGGGGACATGACCTAGAAGGGTGTCTTCTTGTCTCTAGCTCCTCCTCTTCTTTGCTTCCTGGCTGCCATGTGATGAACACTGTAAATCCGCCTTGCCCTTCCATCTTGCCCTTCCATCTTGCCCTTCCATCATTTTTGCCTTGGAGCCACCTGACCATGGACTGAATTCTCTGAAACCATGAACCAAATTGAACCTCTCCTACTTGAAATTATTGTTATTGGATATTTTGTCTCAGTGATGAGAAAGCAACTAATGCACAGGACAGCAGAACTATTGACAGAAATTACCACTGAAACAAATCTCGATCACATATAGCCCCGTGCCTCTTGCATCACCCATGGCTGAGTACAAATGTCAGACATCCAGTAGCATCCCAAATTTCAAAGCCCCGAAATGCCACTTAACAGGGTGATGAGCTGCACTGAGGTTTTTCCAAACCCTTCCTCTTCCTCAGTGATTCCTTCTATGAGTTAATGTATGGGGCAGGAACCAGTTTTATTCTCCTGTATGACAGGGCTGCTCCCTGCAGCTCTGCAGTACATGGGTGATGTTCCCTTGCTGCCCATGTGCCCACGATCACCACTACTGGCAACCGAAGCAGCCCTGCCCCACCCCAGGACCCTCCGCCTGTTTCACCCCTTCCTCATCACCCCTACAGTGGAATTCTGGGCAATTCCCAGGGCTTCTTTGATCCCTCTCACATGGTCACGGTGTCTGGCCACTCCAGTTTCTGCAAACCAGTCTCATCTTAGTCATTTAGATGCTTAGCTCTGTGTAACTTGCAATCTGTATTTTAAAATCAAAAGCTCTTCTCCCCTCCTTGAGTTTTGGTCAGTTTTGGGAGGCTCTCGCCAGTAGGAAAAGAGCTGAGAAGACTTGCCTTGAGATTTGGGCCCCGCTTTCTCATTGTGCTTTCTGACCCTTCTGGGACCAACGCAGGGTGGTGAGGAGACAGCAGACTAGAGAGGTAAGGAGGTAGGGGCCGGAGAAGCCTCTGGAAGAGCTCTTTCTTGAGCTGGCGTTGAAGTTCTCAGGGCTTAGCAGACTGTTAACAACCAATTCTGTTTAATGAAACACTTCCTTGAGACTTTTAGTGACACCTAATCTCTAAAAGGCTAAAGGAAGCACTATCTAGGGTCCCTTACCTGAAGTTTCTTCCACACAGTTCTGACCACAGCAGCTTCTGTCTGTTGGCTTCTCTTTTCCTCCCTAGATGACCCTCTTTGTCAGGTTCTGTGATAGCCTCAGGCCAGCTTCTTCCAGACTGGCTGATCTCTGGCCCATGGTTATGACTTACAGACTTGGGAAGTCCAGGCAGTTCCCAGTGTTGGCCTGGGTTCCTTGTGTGAGACATTCTGAGACATGGTCTAGCATTAGTCCATTGTGTCCCATGAACTTGAGGGACACAGGTCAAGCTCCCTGATTGGTCCACCTTCAGGTCTTTCCATTGGAATTAAGACAAGGAGGAGGTCCACTCTCCTTTTCTGTTAAGCTTTGTGTCTGGATGTTTCCCCAAAGCCTCATGTGGTCACGGGGTTGTGGGATTTTTAGAGGCAGCTGAATCTAGAGTTTGTGAATGGTTCATTATCTAGTGCTGGGATTCCGGGTATGAGTGCTACACCTGCCGTAGGGCAGGTAGCCTGCTTACAATATAAGGGAGGGAAAGAGGCTTGCTCTCTCTCTCCTTCCTTTTTTTTTTTTTTTTTTGTGTGTGTGTGTGTTTTTGGTTTTTCTCCGGAACCGGGAACCGAACTCACGACCTTGCACTTGCCAGGCAGGCACTTTTGCCACTGAGCTAAATCCACAGCCCCTCTCCTTCCTTTTTACTCTTGTTGCTTTTTGATGTCTTCCACCACTATGAAAGGCTGCTCCTTGGCCACATCGTCCTGCCTTGGAGCCAGCTGATGATAGGCTGAAACCTCCCCAAACTGTAAGCTAAATAAACCTTTTCCTCTTTAGCTTGGGAGTCAGGTATTTTGTTTCAACAATGACAGAAAAGTAATTAAGACTTTTGCCTTCCCCACTGAGTGGTAGAGTGGGAAATGCTGGAGCGCTTCCACAATTTTCCCAAAGAAATTCTCTGATCTCTCTCTCTCTCTCTCTCTCTCTCTCTCTCTCTCTCTGTCCTGTGTGTGTGTGTGTGTGTGTGTGTATGTGTGTGTGTGTGTACGTGTGTATTACTGGGGTTTGAACCCAGAGTGTTTACAATAAGCTACATCCCCACTCTTTTTTATTTTGAATCAGGGTCTTGCTAAGTCACTAAATTGTCCAGGCTTGGCTTGATTTTATAATCCCCCTGCCTCAGCCTCCTAGAGTGCTCAGATTGCAGGCAGGCACCACCGTGTTTGGCTTGTAATTTCTTGCCAAGTCTTCAATTTCTTGTATAGAATTGAGACAAGTGATCAGCTAAGGGGCACAAAGGTATTCATGACAACTTCTTAATGCAAAGCCACCTTTGTGAGTTACAACAAGTGACAACCGTCACTGTCATTCCTTGGAGAAGAGCCCTGCTCAGTGCATCCGTACCCTGGAGGCTTCTTGAGCCTCTGTGACAGTTGTGCTGTAACTGTCTTCCCCATTTAGTCCCAAAGCCTGAGCAGTTTCACATTGATCAGAACACAGATGTGCATCTGGGCAGCCTGCCCCAGGGCTCACCGCTCAGTGAGCACCCAGTCTACCCCCTTCCTCGTCTCCGTCTCCTGGTTTGTCACCAAGTACCAGGTCCAGTGGGGCTATGTGACCATGGCCTTCGCTCAGATGTCAAAGATCGCACTCTCCTATGTGGCAGAATCCCCAGTCTGGGCCAAGAACTGGACTTGATGTTTATTTCCTTCATTACCCGAGGTAGCCATATCAGTGTCATTTACAGGTTGAGAAATCTTGGAGGGATGAAGTAATTTGCCAAAGGTTGTTCTACTAATCAATTTCAGAGCTGGGGTTCAAACCCAAGCATGACTGGTTTTAGAATTTTCCTGTCTTTTTCCTACCAAAGTTGGTCCAAGTGAGCTCAGACCTAGAGGCATTTGCCAGACCAAGGCTGCACAGGTGACTTTTGGGGACCAAGCAGGTAGGTTTCCCGTCACTTCTCTTTCTTCCCCGCCTGCCTTCTCAGCAGCTTTGTAGTGTGGGAGCATCGTGGGGTCACCAGGAGCTTGTTGCAAATACAGAACTTCAGCCCCCAGCCCCACCTACATGATCCCAACCTGCCTTCAGCATCATCCCTAGGAGCCAGGTGTTTATACCAGGGTTATGAAGAGCTAGTCTAGTCACAATTCCAACCCCTCCTATCCAGCGACCGGCTATGCATTTCCTACAAGTGTAGCTTCTGCAGTATTAGTATTGCTTGTGGCTGTTGTCCTCAAGCTTAGTGAGTATTAGCACAATTTCTGGGGCACTAGGGTTTAGTAGAGTGGGGTTGGGGCAGGGTGGGAATTTGTGAATTTGCAGTGATCCTCCTGCTTCAGCCTCCCAAGTGTGGGATTACAGGCATGTGCCACCATGCCGGCAATCTGAGCATTTCTTCAGACTTTATTTTATTTTATTTTTTAAAAGGGGAAAAGTTTATTTAGCTCACAGTTCCTAGAGGTTTTAGTCCATGGTTGGCTGGCTCCAAGGCAGAGTGGCACATGGCAGAGGGGTATCACAGAGGAGAAAAACAGTTCATTGCAGGCAAAGGCAGCAAAAGCAACAAGGGCTTTCAGACTTTATTTGCTTGTGAAGATTCCCATGTCTGTGTAAAATTAATAAAACTGATATGCTTTGCTCTCCTTAATCAGCTCTTGTATTAACTGAGTTCCTTGATCCAGTCAAGGAGCCACAGGGGGACTGGGGAGTGGCGGGATCTCTCTCTCCCATCAGTGGGACTGGCCAGAGATGGCCTGATTCAGGCAGCACCATTGTGAGCGTTGGCTGGGAGCCAACGGTCTCAGCCTTGTGACTACGGGGCCGTGGGAGCTGGGAACATGGTGATCACATCGTGCACACAGTCCATTTCAGAAATAATGTTTCACAGGACTCAAAAAACATACACTGTAAAGGAAAGGGCTAAGAAAGGGAACGTGTTGATGAACTTTTTAAAAATTTTTTTTCCTGCCAAAAGACAGCATGCACGCTAAGGTAGGGGTTCAAACAGACACCTATGTGTCATGTTCAGGGCAGCCGTTATGCACTAGCCCACAGGTGGGAGGACCTGAGTGTGTATGCAAGGGTGGATGGGTAAAATGTGATCCTCGAACATTCAATGGATCGCTAACTCAGCCTTCAAGGAAGGAGCTGGGCTGCGGAGCGTGAATGGGGGGCTGTTGTTCAACAGAAACAGTTCCAGTTCTGCAAGAGGAGAATTCTGTGGATGGGCTTTGGCAGCACATGAATGGACCTATGTCACTGACGTGTACACTTAAAATGGATAAAATGTATGATATTTAAACAAGGAAGGAGATTCTGACATTGCTACAGCATAGAAGAAACTTTGGGACATTATGCCAGGTGAAAAACACCAGTTATAAAGGGAAAAACCGAGAGTAGACACCACACCAAGTGCCTGGAGTCGTCCAAGCCATAAGACAGGAAGCAGAGCTGAGTTTCCGGAGCTTCAGGGAGAAAGGAAGGGAACTGTTCAAGGAGCACAGAGTTTCAGCTCTGCAAGATGAAAAAGTTCTGGAGACGGATGGTGGATGGCTGGAACTGCATTTAATGCCAGTGAACGATGCACAAAAATGGTTAAAATGGTAAACTGTATGTATGCATTTTTTTTTTTCTATACTACTGAGCATAAGCAAAGAGGAAAGATAGGCTACAGACTAAGAGAAGATATACGTTAAGTTTACATCTATATTATTTATCCTGCTTGGAAACACCAGGATTACGGATCAGGGGATAGACTGAATCTTTATAGCAGCAGTCTGACCATGAATTCTCTGTGCCTCAGTTTCCCAAGCACAGCATGTGGAGACCAGGGGCATCCTTCAGGGACATCGTGTCACAGCACAGCCAGATGCTGGGCCACATCTGCCTCCCTCTGGCTCTGGAAGTGGAGTGAGAGCCTTTGGTTCTCTAAAGTAAACACAAGCTCAGTCGCGGAGAGGAAATCCCTGGGCTTTTACCATGCTCTGGAATGCAGGTGAATGGCTCTTGATTTATCACCCTGAGAAATGAGGAGGATGTGGGACCAGCGAGAGAAGGGGGTTCTCACCATCTGTGTGGCAGATCAGTATCTGCTGCTTAGAAAGGTCCAGGAGAAACACAAACAAACAAAACACCAAGACAGGTCTAGAAGGATGGTCTTCTCAGCAGTCTGCAAAGCAGCATATGTAATCAAAAAGGATCACTCTTTTCGGTACCAGGACTTGAACTCGGGGCCTAGAGCTTGCCAGGCAGGCTCTGTGCTGCTGAGCTACATCCCTGGCCCCCCCAAAAGATTATTGTATGATTATTTAACCAATTCCTACAATCAGGGAGAAGACACGGGATTCTATCCAAAACCGGAGGAGGGGATGTTAAACTGGAAATTGACAGAAGAGGAATTCCACATGGCAAATAAACATTTGAAAACAACCCCAGACTTTCTGGTAATTAGGGAAATGCAAATTGAAACAGGTATCAACCATAGATTTCCCAGGGTAAATGAAAAAAACTAATGAAGTGTCACACTGTCAGGCTATAGGAATGGGTGAGGAGATTGGAAATATAATCTACTTACCTGAAATGTTGAGAATAGAGGTATAAAGTCAGGAAGTAGATCGGTCTTTTCTGGGGCTCTAGAGGTTGTGGTGCCCAGGAAAGCAGACTGTTCTGAGTGTGAAGAGACATGAACTCTCCTCATAGCTGGACAGTATCCGATATAGTTAGAGAAGTGCCTGTTCTGCCTCCCAACAATTCTGCTGTAGGCAAAAAAAAATAAAATCTTTGGGACATGGGCACAAAAATAGATTGGCAACTATGTTCACAGAAACGTGATTTGTAAGAATAACACATTTAAGTGTCTTGAATGCCCAAGAGCAGGATGATGGCTGAGTAAACTGTGTTTTATCCATACAATAGCATAAAACAAATGAATTAGAGTTGCATGTAAGAACAGGGATACATCTCCCAAACAAGGTTGAGGGACAAAGTCAAGTGTGCAAGTGGAAACCTACAGCAAGATATAAAGACCTGTAAAAATAGGTACACATAAAGACGTGTAAAACAATAACACTTTTATCACGTGATAACCTATGAAGCACATAACACACGCATGAGAATGACCAGAGTAGTAGCTCTGCAAAGAGGAAAACCAAAATATTGACTACACTGCCTGTTCAGTTTCTTTCAAGCAAAACTAGTGTTGGTGCTTGATAAAGTGTATTTACAGTATTCCCTGCTCTTTTTAGTACAGCTGAAATACTGCCTGATACTAAAAGAGAAACAGAAATGCAGTCTTATGTTGTCAGGCTGTGGGGCAGATGATGATGACCCGGAAGTGCTTCCCGGGGCACACGCACTTTGATCCTCTGCTGGCGAAGGAGAATGCGCTGTTGACAACCCCACCCCCACCCTCACCCACACACCCACCCTCACCCTCACCCCCCACCCCTACCCCACCCCGGCAGAGGAGCACATACAAAGCTCGTCTGACTGGGACCAGCCTTGGGTTGAGTTCTGCAGCCTGGGAAGGGCCCAGACGTTATAATGCACCTTAGTATCCAGAAGCTGTGCCCCTGAGACTTCCCACCTCATAGTCTATAAAAGTGTGACAGGCCAGGAGATGAAAGATGACTCTGGCATTCCAGAGAGGAGACCTGGGACTGGTTATCAGTATTGCCATGACAACCACCAGGCACAAGCATAGCAAGGCAAAGTTGAAAGGTCAGGCCAGACCCTGATAACTGCACATTGTAAAATTTCTTAGGTGCCTGGACAATGTACTTGACACACAATAAATGGATGGTTTGAAGGGTGATTTTTTTCACCCCCAAATGACCTCCTATTAATTTTATTCTTTTTTCCAGTCAATTGCATTGGAATGTTGCCTAGCAAACAATTATGCCCAGTACTGCTCTTTAAAGGAGCCACCTCTATTAACTATGTAAAGTACAGTGAGAAATGATACCAGCTCCCTGGCTTGCACAGGCTTTTAACCAACCATGACTTCTTACCTCCCCATAGCACTGTGGTGTACTAACATTAGCGTGGTGTGCAAATTAGACTCCAAAGAGTCAGAATAATTAAGCGTAGAATAATTAAAGGGTGGAATAATTAAGCTTCCAGAAAACTGGAGGGGAGGGGAGGGAAGGCATGGATGAGCTCCAGCCGTCATTTTCCAGGAGGGGCATTGACTGCAGGTGGCTTTTTCAGCCTAGCTTCTTGCTATTCAAATGTGGTCTATGGACACTCCTCCCGCGCTGCAGCCAGGTGTTTATTAGAAATCCAGCCTCTGTGGCCGCCCTCAGGTACATGGGATCAGATTCTGCAGCTTAACAAGATGCGGGGTGATTTTTACGACTTTTTAAGTCTGAGAAGCATTGTGTGTTAAAGTCTGAGGCAGCCCATTCCCTCCCAAAAGCTTAAAGAAAGATCAAACACTCCGGCAGAGCCTAGAAAGGGAGGTTTTTCTAAAAGCCATGCAAATGTAGAGTCTCGGAGTTGCCACTTGGGGGTTATGTTTTGTATGCAATTGCTCTTCTGTCTGTCCCACTCATTGAACCTAGGAGCCGGATTCCAGAAAAGAGGAGGAGGAAGATGGGAATGGAATGACTGAGAGCTGACATGGGCAGTTGGGGGCGATGGCCAGTGGTAGGGTGAGTGCAGAGCTGGGCAGGCGAGGCCCTGGATTTGTCCCTGGTGCCCAAACAAACAACTCCAAGGAACAACAACAAAACACAAGCAGAGTACAAAGCCGGGGGTGGGGACACTTGCCTGCAATGCTAACACTGGGAGGCTGAGGTAGGAGGACTGCAAGTTTGAGCCCAGCTTGGGCAATTTAACAATTTAGTAAGACCCTGTTTCAAAATGAAATAAAAAGCGCTGGGAATGTAGCTCCGTGCAAGGCCCTGGGTTCGAGCCCCAGCACCAAAACAAAATGGAACAAAACAAAAACATTCCACCATACACAGGAATGAAATGCCCCCAAAATGGAAGTCCTCAGTGCTCATCGGATGATACCCTGTAGGACGTGAGACATAACTGAGGCCTCCTTTGTGCCTGTCTCCTCCCTTGGAAGTAGCCTGGATGGTTTCTTGAGCCCCCAGGAGGTCTCCTAAATCAGTGCCTATAGATGGCTCCGGACTCCCGAGATGGAAGTCTTGGCCCAGGCTGGTAGCGTGGGGGCTATGCTGTGAGGCCTGGGCAGGCTCCTGATTCTGCCCCTCCTTGAACATGGGGTGCAGTGAGCCGTCTCCTCTCTCAGCCCCTGGCTTTCATGGGAGAAAGCAGGGTCAGGGAGGAGGGTAGGGAAGGGAGTCGCAGCAGCTGCAAGCCAGATGAGTCCCAGGAAGACTTGTTTGCGGCTGGGGGAGCCATTGTTCACCAGGCTGGACCCTGCACTGAGGAGAATAGCTCAGTTCCGCCCCCGCTGCGGTGATGGGGGGGCAGTCCAAGCCCCAGGCCACTGCGAGAGGTGGGATTACAGATAGTCTCATTAAGTGAAAGCCCATAGCACCCGGCATGAGACACAGCTCTGACCCCAAAAGCGATCTTTAGACCCAAGCGTGAAACCAGTGTCTGGCATGAGCCGCTGAGGAAGGATGCGATCCTAAAGGGCTGTAGCTCGAGGTGGAAACTGTCACAGTGGCCCTGGCTGAGGGAAACTCAGCCCACATGCAAGGGCACACTGATAGAATAACAGATTTGTAGGCAAATTATAGCAAAAGTTGGAAATCAATCCATAGCCTGTCACTATGCTCACGCTGCCTGTCGCATGGATAGTCGGCCTTGACTATACTTCTCTTTGATAATGCTCTGGGCCAACTTGACTGTGTCCAGCTTGTGTTTTCCTTAGTTAAAAAATATATATATTGTTTCCACCTTGCTTCAAGGACTTCATGTCTGGGACAGACCGGCCCAGTCAAGGACCCATTTAACTCTACTTGCTCTGCTCACACCCTTTCCCTTCCTGGCCAGAATGTTAAACAATTCCTTTTAAGCAAACCTGCCTGACAGTGTATGACATAATTCTTGTATTCCATGTAACCAATCATGTAATAATCTGCTCAGCTGTGTACTTCCCACTTGCAAACCATATTTATACTGAACTCAAGCCTGACTCTGGGCTGGTGATCTGAACCTCTGCGTTCCCCCACCCGCTAGCACAATAAAAGTTGCCTTCGGGGCTGGGGATTAGCTCAGTGGCAAAGCGCCTGCCTGGCAAGTGCAAGGTCGTGAGTTCGGTTCCCGGTACCGGAGAAAAACCAAAACCAAAAAACAAAACAAAACAAAACAAAAAACAATAAAAGTTGCCTTCTAACTCCTCAGTGCAGAGTCTTCCATTTGGATTGATATTGGTTTTTCTGCTACACACACAAACGGGAACCTCCCAAGCAGATTTGTGGGGAGAGGAGCTGTGATTCTTCACATTACACAGCACTTTTGCTTTACAAAAGGTCCCATTTCTGGGTATATTTTTAAAAGTTGTGGATTTTATATATATATATATAAATTTTATCATCTTCACTTTTTTGTTTGAGACAGGGTCGTGCTATGTAGCTCAGGCTGGCTTTGAACTTCCTATGCAGCCCAGGCTGGCCTCCAACTTGCAGTGATCCTCCTGCCTCAGCCTCTGTGTGCTGGGATTATAGGCCTGTGCCACCATGCTTGGTGAGGTAGATGCCTTCCTACAGCGGCTTCTTTCGTGTGCCTTTAACTAGCCTTCCATCCTTGCACTCATTATCCTGAAGGTTCCGCTGTGAACTCCCAAGCACTCCCCAGCAGTCCCTCAATCCTAGCACAAGGGGTTGAGGGTGAAGTCCCCGGTGATGGTGAGATCACTGACACAGCTGTCTCTGAGTGTTTTGAGCACAACTGTGACCCTGATGACAATCCCGTGTTGGTATCTCAGCAGTGAACAACACGTGATGTGACCTGAAGTGCTGGTGACAGGCAAGGAGGTGAGGGAGAGGAAAAACAGGAAGGGACAGAAACCAAAGAGGGCACCTGGCTTCACGCGTTGCTCCTTAACTTCATTGTTTAAAGAACAACTGGGAAATTATACAGATTTTACTGTATTATTTATTTATACTACTTGCCTAAATTGGGGTCTGGATTGTTTGTGAGAAACAGAATCACATTTTTAAATAGTGCTATTTAAAAGAACTCTTAGCTGGGCGTGGTGGTACACACCTGCAATCCCAGCACTCGGAAGGCTGAGGCAGGAGGATCATTGTGAGTTCAAGACCAGCTTCGGCTACAAAATGAGCTCAAGGCCAATCTGAACTCCATAGCAAGACCCTGTCTCAAAAAAAAAAAAAAAAAAAGAACTCTTATACCTGGTACCCATCAAGATAGCTAGTAGAAGCAAAACAAAACAAAGCAAAGACAAAAAATTCCATAAAGTGACAGAGGTCACCAGAACCGTGAAAAAAAAAAAAAAAGAAAGAAAAGTAAGATTATTGTGCGATCCAGCAATTTCACTTCTGGGTTTGTATCCAAAAGAATTGGATGCAGGGACTTGAACCGTGACCTGTCCACACATCGTCACAAAGCATCATTCACAGGAGCCGAGAACGGGGCAACAGCCCATGTGTCTGTCAACAGATGAGTGGATAAACAGGTGGACACCTAAATGTCCGCACCAGGGGTACAGCGTGATTTGCCTTGCCTGAGAAGGAGATTCTGACTATCTTATCGCGTGGGTAAACCTTGAGGGCATTATGCTTTGCAAAATAAGCCAGTTAGAAAAAGACCAATCTGTTGGTTATTGGGTGCTGAGTGACAGTGAGAAGCAGGAAGTTCTGGTGCACCGTTACCTCCTGAATAACTGAGGTTACAGGTATGTACCAACTGATTTGGCTAAGAGAAAGGATTTTGAAAGTTTCTATCACACAGAAATGATAAATATTTGAGGAGATAGACAGCTTCAACCTGATGTAAATGTTATATATGTATAGAAGTTTTAAAGTATTGGGTTGGGGATATAGCTCAGTGGCACAAGCACCTGCCTGGCAAGCGCAAGTTCCTGAGTTCGATTCCCTGTACCAAAAAATAAATAAATAAATAAATAAATAAATAAATAAGTAAGTACAATGAAATATCTTATTACCCTATTGATATGCAGTTTTTAGATTTTTATGTATCAGTCAAAATTAATTTAAATTAAAGTATGCACATAAAATTGATATATGTTCAAAACTTTCTACAGGATGGCATGCCAATGTCACCTAATCATTAGCATATAAAAGTCCATGTTTCCCACACTTGACAAGAAACAGTCTGATTTTGTTTTTTGTTGTTTGGGTTTTTTTCTCCGGTACCAGGAACCGAACTCACGACCTTGTGCTTGCCAGGCAGGCGCTTTGCCGCTGAGCTAAATCCCCAGCCCCTGAAACAGTCTGATTTTGGTTAACTGGAACTCACTTTATCACTGATAAAGGTGACTATGCTTTGGCAGGCCAAAAAAAGACAAATACTCTATGATTTTACTGATGTGAGATCCTTAGAACAGTCAGAGTCGCAGAGGGCCAAGGGGCCTAGGAGTTAGCGTTTAATGGGTGCAGAGTGTCAGTGGGGATAAAGGGAAAGCCCGACTGCTGCTGTCCCCCATGCCACAGTGTGAACACCCTCAGTGCCACCCAGCTGTGCACGTACCGGTAGTGAAGATGAGCCGGGCGTGAGAGATCGCAGCATTCACACCCGGGAGGCTGAGGCAGGCGGATCAGAGGTTCAAACTCAGCCTGGAGGACTTTGTGATTTAGCGAGAACTTGCCTCAAAATAAAAAAACAAAGCAAGGGCAGAGCCTGGGTTGAATCCTCTTACTACAAAAAAGTGTGTATGTGTGTGTGTGTGTGTGTGTGTCGGGGGAAAAATCACAGAAGTGGGCAAGATGAGACAAGGAAGCGTCTCACTCCACTTTGTGTTACCATAACAGAACAGCTGAGACTGGGAGATTGGGTTTTTCTGTTGGTTTTTTTTTAAAAAGAGGTTTACTCTGGCCCACAGTGGAGGCTGGGTCAGGCGACTACACTGCCACATAGAGGGGTGTAAAAAGGGCATGGTCATGAGCAGAAGGGGCACACATGAAACGGAGGATGTAAGCAGCTGGTGGGAGCACACTTGCTGTTCTAAAGCAACCTGCTCCCGTGGGAATGGACCCATCCCTCGAGGTCTGCCTTAATCCCTGCTGAGGATGGTGCCTGTGACCTAATATCACCCTCTGTCACACGGGTCGCCCTGCTCTGGTGTGGCAGCAGTCATGCTGTGCCCAGGTGTGGGAGGGCCTACTGGGTGGGCAGCGAGGGACACACAAATCAAGTGCAAGGGCTCCAAGCCGGCCAGTTGGGCCCGTAGAGCCTGGCTGGGAAATTTCTCTCATGCAAGGCTGGAGCTCAGTGCCGGGCTAGGGGAGGGAAGGACAGAGAGAAGTATCTTTGGGCTACATCTAAATCAGGAGCCCAGACAGCTGACAGAAGCCAGCTGGGTTTCTTGGTTTCCCACCCACACACACCAGACCTTTCATCTGCACTGACTCATGTCCAGGCTTCCCCTGGTTTTGCAAAGACTGAGCAAGACTCTGCGGATGGAAAAGCAAAGGCTTTGCTGCTTGTTTCAGTATCATCTGAAGCCAACTGGAAAGCGAACCAGACAGTGGTGCAGCCATCAGAAGAAATTCCATGTGTGCCTTGCTCAGCAGCCTGACATCTCGCTGGTTGTCCTCGGCTGTGCACTGTAGATACACTCCCTGCCTGGAAGGAAAGAGTGGAGAAGGGTCTCTGTATAGTATCAGCACCCAACTTTTCATATGTATCGAGTCCGGCTGTCCAGAGCACCCAACAGAACAGTTCCAGATTTCCAGATAATATTATAAGAAGTGATATCTATGAAAACAACTCTTACCATCAAAAATAGCAAAATACAGAAAACCGAGCTCACCAATGTTTTTATAAATCTGATTCCAAGTCAAGAGATCATTCTCAGCTGTTTCATTCATCTCAACCTCTGCACTCTGAATACATTTTACAAATGAAAAATGACGTCGGGGAAGGAAGCCTCAACGTGAGTTTTGGTGGGGACAAACTATATTCAGACCAGAGCGTGCGTTTTAGGGTGAGAAGAGCGATAAAGGTGGAAGCTGGGGGTTTCTGACACTTCGGGTCCATGCGAAGGGGAACAGAGGCGTTTCAGGGGTCAAAGGCCAATGGTTCTGGCTGACAAAGGCTGCCGGGCTCCAGGGCACAGTCATCACTGTTGTTCTTTACTGATCTTGAACTTTAGATTCTCCCCAACTAGAAGCAGGAGCTTCATTAGTGTTATTCAAGCATTTAGTGACTGTCAAAATATTGAGCACTTGCTATGGGCCATGTGCTGGAGTTACAAATATTATAGGTGGTTATTCTTGAGGGTCTTATGTCTTCTGAAATACCTGCTTTTTATTTATTTATTTATTTGTCTTCTTGAGACAGGGTCTAGATATGCAGTTCAGGCTGGTCTTAACTCACTCTGTAGCCCAGACTGGCCTCAAACTCACAATGATCCTCCTGCTTCAGCCTCCTGAGTGCTGGTATTACATGCGTGCACCACCATGCCCAATAATACCTGCATTTTAAAAAGGCAAAGTAAAGCTGCAGTTTAACATAGAAAGTTTCAAAAACAATAAAGAATATAGATTTGAATAGAGACTTTGTTGTATTGGGTGCCGTGAAAGACTGGCTGCAGGAGTTTGCCCATTACAAGAATTGGGGTGTTTGTTTTAGTCCTTTTTCGGCTGCTATCTGCCATGCTATATGTAACAGAACACCGCAAACTGCTCAGTTAGAAATTATAGACATATGCTGGGCTTACAGTTCGGGGAGCTGTGAAGTCCAGAATGGAGAGGCTGTGCCTGGTGCGGTGACCTGATCCCTACAACACGGTGGACGGTATCACAGCGCAAGAGCATGGAGAGAGAAAGAGGTGAGTCCGAAAGCCAGCAAGAGAAATGTGCCCAATATCCTTGCATCAGGAACCCCCTCCCTGATATGGTGGGGATCCCCTCTTCAATGTCTTACCTGTGGGCACTGCTATAGTGGCAGTTCAGTTTCAGCAGGAGTTTTGGAGGGCACTGTCACACCCTGGGACAGACGAACAGGGAAGGCAAATAGTCAAAGGTCCTGGAGTTCTGCGTTTGGGGTCAGGGTTAGTGGGAAGCAGAGCCCAAGACAGGGATCTGGAGAACCAAGGCTGGCAGGCCCTCAGGGATGAGCTCAAGACCAGACTTCCACGGCCTTATTCCAAACTCACACAGATTAAGAGTGGGAAGTTGGAGGGTGGGGTGGTAGCTCAGCGGCAGACATCATGCTTAGCATACTGGGGCCTTCAGTTCAGTCTCCAGCACCAAACCAGACCACACAGAGTGGGAAACCGCTTCTGATTTACTTGCTCTTTCTAGCTTTGGAGCAAAAAGATGAAGCTATACATAAAAAGATTAAAGGGAAATAGACCACAAAGGTCGACAGAGCTCATCTCTTGCTGGAGGAATTAGAGATGGTTTGATTTTTTTCTTGTAACTTTTTTTTCTTTCTTTCTTTCTTTCTTTCTTTCTTTCTTTCTTTCTTTCTTTCTTTCTTTCTTTCTCTCTTTCTCTCTTTCTCTCTTTCTTTCTTTCTTTTTTCTTTCTCTCTCTCTCTCTCTCTCTCTCTCTCTCTCTCTCTCTCTCTCTCTCTCTCTCTCTCTCTTTCCCTCTCTCTCTCTTTCTTTCTTTCTTGTCTTTTTAAGACAGGGTTTCACTATGCAGTTCAAACTGGCTTCGAATTCACAGTGGCCCACCTGCCTTAGCTTCCTGAGTGCTGGAATTACAGGCGTGTGCCACCATGCCTGGCTCATGATTTTGTCTTTTTTGAGACAAGGTCTCACCATGCAGTTCAGGTGGGCCTTGAGCTCACTTTATAGCCCAGGCCGGTCTTGAATTCGCAACGATCCTCCTGCCTCAGCCTCCTGAGTGCTGGGATTACAGGCGTGTGTCACCACGCCTGGCCCTCACGTTTTAAATATTTGCAAGGAATGATATTTATTTTACAAAAAGATGCTATTTTAAAAATACAGAAGATAGGGGCTGGGGAGATAGCTCAGTGGCATAAACGCCTGCCTGGCAAGTGTGAGGTCCTGAGTTCGATCCCCGGTATCACACACACACAAAAAAACCCAGAAGATATAAAAAAAGGGGTGGGGTGATAATAACATTTCTTTATCAAAAAAAGACAAAAAAAAAAAAAAAAGGATAGAGTGGTAGGAGGAGAAATGAACGTTCTAGACCTAGGCCTCTTGTACCAGGTTTAATCTTGTCCTCACCTGGGATAGTTTTGAGCATTTTCTTTAAGCTACTTATCATAAAACCAAGGAATAATAGGTCAGAGAGAAATGGTTTGATTGTGTACGAACCTCACACACCTTTTCTCTAGAAGATAAAAATAACCTGTAGGGATTGTCCTTCTTCGTTCTTGCATAATTGCAGTTTCTGTCCTGAAAATCTTTGACATTCTCAAGTAGACAGCATGAGGGCAAGTCAATATTGAGTTTTTATTGCTTCACTGCAGCATTTTGTTATAACGCATATGATTGGATATCTCTGATGAGAGCAGGACATACTCCAAAATGAAGGCACATTACTACCGGAAATAGAGATCTTTACTGTAGCAGGAGAGAAGTTAACCTTATAAAAGACACGCCTGGCTCTTCCTAAGTTCAGTTTTAACGAGTACTTGTGGGAGGGGAGACGAATGAAGGGAGACAGTCATGTCTGTCTGTGTATTACCCAACTGTGTTCAGCCTCCTGAGATGGAGCCAGTCTCCCTCACACGGAGTCTCCAACTTTGGATCCTACAAGTTGCTGCTGCAGCAGGCCGCTGAGCCAGGTGCTGCGTGCGGCGTGGACAGGAAGCGTGCTGCTGTCCACGCCCATTCCTGAATCTCGAGGGAGAAAACCTATTCCAAAGCTGGAGGGCGGCCAGAAGACATAAGCGAACCCACAGCTTCTCCCTGGAGAGAGAGGCAGAGACACAGAAAGGCAGAGACAGAGACAGAGACAGAGAGACAGAGAGAGAGAGGCAGAGGCAGAGAGAGAGGCAGAGGCATAGGGAGAGGCAGAGGCAGAGGCAGAGGCAGAGGCAGAGGGAGAGGCAGAGGCAGAGGCAGAGGCAGAGGGAGGAGGGGGAGGGGGAAGAGGCGTGTCCGCTGGCTTCTGAGGTCCGCAGAAGCCCTGGGAATATTACGTGCAGCTTGGCTTGCCCAGGGCGTTTCACCCAGGCAGGCTGGGTCCTGACTGGGACGTTGCAGGCTAGGGGAATGACATCTGCCTAGGCACGGGGATCTGAGACATCCCGGACCTCAGCTGTGACCTCGTAGTTTCCTGTTGATCCTCTCCCCTCCTTAGGGCCGCAGCAACCTGGCAGGAAAAGCCTGAGAAAGTTGAGTTTTCCTGGTTGTGTCTCCAAAATAAATGAGGGGGAATGATCACAGCTCCATTTGCAGAACTCTCGGCACAGCTCCCAGTTCAGTTCTGTAGATGGAAAGCAAGTTTTTCTGCTGCAAAACAAAATTGGAGTTCAGAAGCCACCTATAGTAGGGTTCTTCCATACCCTCGGGGTCCACTTAAAATCCCACTGCCCTTCTTTCCCCTGCAGCTGTTGATGAGGGTCATGGGATAAGATTTTTCCGAAGGAATTTGGAGCCTGGCAAACCTGGCCACAGACAGAAAAATACTGGTCAGAGAGGCACAAACAGCAGACAAGGCTATTCAAGGTGTTTGGTCTAAGTGGAGCCTCAGACGCTTGCCTGTATGAAATAAATGTAAAGAACTATTTGACCAGGATATTATTATTATTATTATTATATTTCTGACCTTTGTGTAGATATATTCTTATGTATAGAGTGAGGTAAAGTCTATACTTTTTTTCCTGTTGGCATCTTTATTAATTGATCGTAAACGTAAGGGCTTATTTCTGGGTGTTTC
Organism: Chinchilla lanigera; assembly: GCF_000276665.1. Classification (NCBI taxonomy): domain Eukaryota; kingdom Metazoa; phylum Chordata; class Mammalia; order Rodentia; family Chinchillidae; genus Chinchilla; species Chinchilla lanigera. Next base: position 6,450,143 of record NW_004955465.1, on the reverse strand, counting down.
AGGTTCACTGATCCTTGTTTGTGCTTGTATCAGTAGAAGATTCCTTGACCACTGTAGGTTTATAGTAAGTTTTAAAAGCAGGTGATATAAGCTGTGCCACTTTGTTCTTCTTTTTCAAAACTGACTCTGCTAGCTTTTTTTGCATTTCCATATAACTTTTAGGATCAGTTCATCAAATTCTATGAGAGTCTGCTAATGTTTTTGTAGGAATTGTGTGCAATCTGTAGATTAATTTAGAAAGATCTAAACTCACTTTTTTGGTACTGAGAATCGAACTCAGGACCTTGCCCTTGCCAGGCAGGCGTAATGCCACTGATCTATATCCCTGGCCCAAGATCTGAACTTTTCATTAAGGCTTTTTTTAAAAAAATGCTGGTTATTGAACCTGGGCCTCACCCATGAATGCTAAGCATACAGTTTACCACTGAGCTACACCCGCAGTCCCAATTTCAGTTTTGGATCATTCATTGTTAGTATATTGAAACACAATTAATTTTGTGGTCTTGCTGATCTGGCTTATAATTCTAGTAATGTGATACCTGTTTACGATTGTCCTTGTTTTGTCCCTACTTGCTCGTGATAAGCTGGGGGTGGCAAAGCTGGGGGTGGCAAGGCCACCTCTATTTCCCCACTACTGGTTTTCTGGAGAGTAGAGTTGAGCTTCGAGATTCTTGGCTCAGTGGCTTCTAGGGCTTCCTGTTCTACCTCAATCCGATTGTACAATCCCAGGTGTCTTCTTCTGTTACTTCATGAAGAAGATAAAATATAGAAACCCTGGGACTTGTTATCTTGAAGTCCTACATTCCCAGTCTCATTTCCCACTAATTTGTCCCCCGCTCACTGCAGTATAGATCTAGAAGGAGTTACCCCAGACCTACCATCTTCCTTAGGTCTCTGCACACCTGGGGAATGTCCCCTAACTTTTGCATACCTTGAACACTACTCATTAGTCAATAATCCCCTTCACTTCCCCCCACAAAGTTCTCCTACCCCCCAACCTGGATCTCCCACTCCTATTCACTTAGTTTTGCACAATTAGACTTCATTTACATTCTTTACTTACTTGTCAGTCTCCCTTGCTGTACTGTGCATTCCTTGAATACAAAATCTCTCTGTAACTTACATTTGTATTTTCAATACAATGACTAGCCTTTGTACTTGTAGGCATAGTGGACATTCTGCAATTTTACACTAAGAGGGGGAAAAGAACTCACGAAAATTTCTGAACTTACTATACTCCAAAAAATTAGCAATCTACTTGCAGGGTTTTCCCCATCTAGTTATTGGTCAGGTTGAAAATTATACTCCCAGAAAAATGGGACAATCCCATTTTGGGGGACACTCCCAAGAAAGCTAGTAAATTTTCTCAAAGTCTTTGTTTAGCTATAAGGTGGCATGATGCCATAAAATAAATAATTATATATGTGAAATATATAATTTGCTGTGTAATTAAAGATGGGGTGCTAATTGAATCTATTTCCCCTTAGGAGCTATCTGTTAGCGATCAGTGTCTGGGGCTAGCTGTGTGGTACACAATTTAAAGGTAACAAGGCAACCAAAATAAAATTAACTGAGCAAACTAGTCATGCTATCAAGTTCACCCGAATGTCACTTATACAGGAGCATGTGTTTATTTTAATAGCTTCTTTTAACTTTTAACCAAATCATGTTAGCCATACCTTTTTATTTGTGCTTTCTTTTTATTTCACTTGGGAGATTTAAATATTTGAGGACATGTTCAATTTGTGGGTGGCTCACTCACCAGTTTAATGGTGGCTGACCCTGAAGATCAGTTCCTGATCCAATTGTAGGTTTAAAATCAGACAAATGAAGTTGCAGAGGTCGTTGAAGAGATTTAAAATAAATAAAGATCATATGTTCCAAAAATTGATTTTTTGTGTGTGCTGAGGATCACACAGTGCTTCATGCTTTTCCAAAATTTCATAAAGCAAATGTTCCTTGCTGATGTTTTTATGAATTTAGACATATTTTGGTGTCCAGCACAAAACATGTTCCTAATAAAAGCTGGCTTATCAGCACTCATCCTCCCAAGGAGAATTCCATTCCAGACAGGACCATATGCATGTTGATCCTGGTGATCATCTCTCCTCACGTCTACCAACTCTTCTTTTGCTTTATTTATTGGAAATTTTATTGTGGTAAGATACATATAAAATTACTGTCTTAATTATTTTTCTGTGTACAGGCAAATGGCATTAATCATATTCACAATATACAAATGTCACTGCTATTTCCAAATTTTTTTACCACCCCCATAAAAACTTTATAGTAGTAAGCAGTAACTTCCAATTTGCCCCTTCCTCAAACCCTGGTAACCCTGTGAGACTTTCTGTGCATATGAATTTTCCTATTCTAGATATTTCATATAAATGGCATATAAATGACAACACTTGTCCTTTTGGATCTGGCTTGATTCCCTTGATACAAACTCTTCAAAATTCATTCATGTGTATCAGAATTTTGTCCCTTGGCATGGCTGAGTAATATTCCACTGTATAGATATACCACACTTTTCTATCCATCCATCTGGTGATAGACACCTGATTTGTTGCCCTCTTTGGTTATTGTTAATGATTACTGGCATATAATATCATTTAGGTCCTTGTTTTTATTCTTTAGAGGTAGAATTACAGAATCACAGTTAATTCTATGTCATCTTTTTGTTTTTGTTTTTTTTTTTGTTTTTGTTTTGTTTTTTTTTTTCCGGTACCGGGAACCGAACTCACGACCTTGCGCTTGCCAGGCAGGCGCTTTGCCGCTGAGCTAAATCCCCAGCCCCTCTATGTCATCTTTTTGAGAAAATGCTAAATCATTTTTGACAATGGCTACACTATTGCCCATCCTTCTATCCTGAGAATGTACCAGGGTTTCAATTTCTCCCTTGCATCACCAATACTTATTTAATTATTTTTAATATTTATTTATTTATTTACTTGGTACTGGGAATTGAACTCAGAACCTTGTACTTGCCAGGCCGGTGCTGTAATATTCCACTGTATGGATATACCACACTTTTCCCCCAGCCCTATTTTTAAAATTTATAATAGACATTGTAATGAATGTAAAGTAGTATATCACTGTGGTTTTGATTTACATTTGCCTACAGATGGATGGTGTTGCGTACTTTTTATGTGCTCTGTGGCCATTTGTGTACCTTTGCAGAAATGCCTATTCAATTCCTTTGCCCATTTCTCAAATTGGATGATTTATCCTCTTGTTGTTGAATGTCTAGTGTTCCTTATAAATTCTAGATATTACACCTTTGTGAGATACATGATTTGCAAGTATTTTTCCCATCTTATGAGTTGCCTTTCACTTTTTTCTTTTTTTGAGACAGGGTTTTTCTCACTTGCCCAGTCTGGCCTTGAATTTACAATCTTCCTGTCTCAGCCTCCCAAGTGGTTGGGACTACAAGTAGATACCAGCACATCCAGTTCTACTTTCTTGGTAATGTCTTTTGGTGCACACAAATTTTAAATCTTAGGGTCCAATTCTTTTTTTTTTTTTTTATTGTACATAGTTTGGTATCTATGAATCCATTGCCAAACCCAAGGCCATGATTTATCCTTGCATTTTCTTCTATGTGTTTTAGGGTTTTAGCTCTTATATATAGGTCTTTGATCCATTTGAATTAATTTTGTGTATGGTATAAGTCAGGGACCCATTCTTTTGCATATAGAAATCCAGTTTTTCCAGTATTCTGTGTTGAAAACATTGTTTTCCCCCCACTGAATGGACTTGGACCCCTGTTGAAAAGAATTTGACCAGAGACACATGGATTTATTTCTGGACTCTCAATTCTAGTCTATTTGTCTATGTCTGTCCTAAGGTCAGTACCACACTGTTTTGACTAGTAAGTTTTTTTTGTTTTGTTTTGTTTTTTTCTGGTACTGGGAATCAAACTCACGACCTTGCGCTTGCCAGGCAGGCGCTGTGGTGCTAAGCTAAACCCCTAGCCCCCTTGACTAGTAAGTTTTATGTTATAGTATGGAGATTGGGGGTGTGGATCCTTCCACTTTATTCTTTCTGAAGATTCTCATGGCTCTTTAGGGGCCCTTGCTATTCCATATGAACTTGAGGATAGCCTTAAGAAAGCAATGGCTGCCTTCCTGCTCACAGGCTGCCCGGCACCAGCTCCCCCAGGCCATCTGCATGGTTCATATCATTGGTCCCATCTTCTCCAAGGACTTGTTCCTCATCTCTTTGGATGCAGACTGCCTGGTCTTCTTAACCCTTTTATCAACATTGTGTAGATGAAGAGACATCAACCAGGAAGCACCTTTTAGAGGTCTAACAACCCTTTTCACAGGGGCTCCTGCTTTTTTGAGCTGTGTTAGGGGAGAAAGGGGAGAGCTAGTGAGTTTGGGACTTATGGGTCATTTCTATAGATTGATATGTATATGATTTGTATTCTATCTCTACCCTTTCTACCAGCTAATTCCATCTCCCAGGCTAAGCGAAAAGTCCTGCATAGACCTTTGGGGTCTTTGCTATTTTCTCACCATGAAGTGCTGGGTACCTGCTGTGTCCCAGATGGAGCATTGTTAGAAATACCCAAGAAGCCTTGAATTCATAGCTCTAAAAAGGTTAGACTTTTATGGGGGAGTTTACATGGCCAAATAATGTTCCGAATGCCAGATGCATGGGCACAATACGTTATTTAACATCATGCTGCGTGTCGTGGTATAGAGAATATGTGCTTGGGGTTCGGGCAGGGACAGTGCTGGGTGAGGGCTGCCTGGAGAAGCAGTTAATAAAGCCAGGTGGATTTCCAGGGGCGGGAAGATGACAACAAAATTCAAGCCTGGGCAGACGTAAGTGTGGTGCCTCTGTGAACCAACCAGAATGCCAATTTCGCTGTAGCCCGTGCACACTGGAGAAGAGACAGAAATTACCCAGCTGTGGAGTCCGGAGGAGACGGCACGAATCAAAAGGAATTGTCCGGGGCTGTTGGCGTCCTGGGATTTATGGGCTCATCTTAGACAGCTTTGGTCACCGCTGCCTTTCCAGTTTCTGGAGGACCCATTGTTCTCAAGAGGAAGGTGGAATGTGGCTTTCACAGACAAATCAGCAGGCGCAGGAGTGGAAACAACCACCAGGCACACCCGTGTGTCTCTAGCGTTTATTCAGTGGCCACCACCCTTGTCACGGCCCTCATTGCTCCACACCGGCTGTTCTAAATCAGCCTCCTGTCTCGTCCCCCTGCCCTGGGGCTCACCTATGCTCCAAGCCACAGGCCAGGCCAGCTCCAGGCTGATAGGCCAGCTCCAGGCGATGCGCCTGCCCTGGTGTCAACATCATGCCCTTCCTGTGCTCAAAAGCACCTTCCAGCTGGGATACAGACTTCTCTCCTTGGAGCCCAAGGCTTTCCGTGATTCTGCCCAACTTACGTGTCCATGAACTTCCCACTGCACAGGCAAGCAAAGCAATCCCACTTGCTTTGTTCATGCAGATTTGGAACTTCTTTTTGACCACCTGCTCCACCTCAGGCATTGACTGTTATCTGCTGTGCTTTGTTCACTCCCTCAAAGCTCCTCTGCTAGAATCTTAACCCTAGACCCTCAGGATGGGACTGTAGCTGCAGTAAAGCCTTGAAAGAGGTACTGTGATTAAGCTAAAACAAAGTTATTAGAGTGGACCCTAATCCATATGACTGGTGGTGTCCTTGTAAAAAGAGATTAGCATGCAGACAGACGCAGACAGAAGATTGCATAGGGACACTATAGAAGCCAAGGGGAGAAGACTCAGGAGAAACCAACCTTGATCTTGGACTTCTAGTATCCAGTTTGTAAGAAGATAAATATCTGTTGTTTAAGTCAGCCAATCTGTGGCATTTTGTTATAGAAGGGGGGGTGAACATCAACCCCTTTGCCAGACTACCTTAATAGTGGCATTTAGGGGCACACATTATTTTCCTGTAGAAAATAAGATCATACCATACATATTTTACAACTGAATTTTTTACCTGGAATTCTATTTTATTATTTTTTGGGGGTATTGAGGATGGAACCTAGGGCCTCATACATCAGTATGTGTTCTACCATTGTGTTACCCACCCAGCTCCAACAGCTGAATTTTTAAAAGTAGCAGCATTCATAGACATCCTCTACGTCAGAACTTAAAAATCTACCACTTCTTTGTTCAGTGCTGGAGACTGAACTCAGGACCTTATACACAGCAGGGAAACACTGAGTTACATCACCACCTTTTAAAAAACCATTCAAAAAAATTTCTTTTGAGACAGGTCTTGCTAAATTGCCCAGGCTGGCCTGACATTGTCTTCCTGTCTCAGCCTTGCACATAGCTGGGAATCCAAGCATGTGCCACCATGTCCTGTTTTCCCTTATCTTTTTAACAGCAAGATGTCAATGACCTCATAGAACCTACACTGTCAATTAATATATTTATTAAAGATCTAGATTGTCTTTAGAAAGAAAAAGTGAGTTTGAACACAAAACTTTCTAGGGAAATGCCTTCTCGTAAGGCCGTATATTAGAGATGGAAGAACAAAGGCCCAGGCCGGGTGTAGTGGTGCATACCTATAATCCCAGCCCTCAGGAGGCCGAGACAGGAGGAGCACTGTGAGTTCAGGGTCAGCCTGAACTACATGATAAGACCCTGTCTCAAGAAACCAAAGAATAAAATAAAATAATAAAATAAAAAAGGGTCCCAAGATTTCAGTGACTTTCTCAAGGTTGTTCCAAAGGTAAATACCCACCCTCCAGAGTTATTCCCATGATATCTCAGTGCCAGTCAAATGGAGAGAACATGATTTGACTGGGATTGCTCTGCTGAGTCATATTTCTTTAGCTATCCAAAAACACAGAACTGAATGTGAGGCTACAGCCATACGGATTCCCTGCCTGTTATAGACGAGAGCAATAAGAGGCTGTCCTTCTGTGATCAGTTCCTCTCCTACTTCTGGTGCTCCAGGGGCTTCCGCTTCCAGTTACCCTGACTCCTTTACACAGCGCCCAGGCTCCAGTCCTCAGGGGGATTCTCTGTGCAGCCGATCCTGTCCTCTTCTTGCTCATTTCACTGCTGGCTATTTTGTCCTCCTTCCTGTTCTTTCAAGCATGGACTATTTATTGAGAAGCTATTTAGTACAAGACCAGCCCATAGATGATAGAGGAAATGTAAGTCAGATTTAATCTTTCATGAGCTTTATGGAATCAGCCCTCCATGACAGATTCTGCCTCTGCTGCTTCTGCACCCTCGAATTCAATGGATTGGATATTTTTTTTAAAAAAAAATTGGTTTGGTACTGGACATGTACAGAATTTTTCTTATTATTTCCAAACAATGGAGTAAAACAGCTATTTACATAGCATTCACTTTGTTAGGTATTAAAAGTAATCCAGAGATTATTTAAAGTATAATAAAATATAGAAATACAACAACCAGGGCTGGGGATATAGCTTAGTGGCATAAGCGCGTGCCTGGCAAATGCAAGGTCCTGAGTTCAATCCCCAATACCACAAAAAAAAAAAAAAAAAAAAAAGAAATACAGCAACCATTGTTAATTTCCTACCACTTTGTAACTCTGTATTGCTTGTATTGTTCTTATGTTATTTTGTAAGTGGATGTCTGTTTGTTAATGTTTTCCTTCTTTTTTTTTTTTTTTTTTGCAGTACCAGGGATTGAACTCATGACCTTGCACTTGCCAGGCAGGTGCTTATGCCACTGAGCTATATCCCCAGCCCCTCCTTCTTTTATTTTTAAAATAAATTTTAAAAATAAAAGATAGATAATGAGAAACAAGGAGATAGATCTTCTGCAAAAAAGAGAGACAACAAGAGATGGAGGGAGTAGGGGAGGGGACGGGGGCATAAAAGGAACTAAGATGTGTTGTGTACAGGCACCAACTCCCCACAAGAATGTAATCATTATGGACTGTAAACATGGACTAATGAAGATAAAAATTTAAAGAGAATGAGGCAGACAGGCGTGGGTGGCCACACAGAACCTACAGTCCCAGCACCAGAGAAACTCAGGTGGGAGTATTGCTTAGCCCAGGGGTTTGAGATCCACATTCAACATAGGGGGACCCAGTCTCAAACAAAGCAAACAAAAAAAAAACCCCAAAAGTACGCAGGGGGATATGTATAGGTTCTAGGCAAATCCTACGCCATCTTATGGAGGAGGTTTGAACATCCCTGAGAAGGGTCCTGGAACCCTGGGGTGGTCATGGGTAATGACAGACAAGCGTCAATTAATCTTTCTCTACTCCTGTCCATAAATACAGTGAGTGAGTGGGCTGGAGGGGGCTTCCTTCTTTATTCAGTTATCAAACGCAAAAGTATTACCTGTGTGTCTATGTTAAGTCCCGAGCTGGGCACCAGGGACACAAAGTTCAGCAAAACAGGGGCCTGGAGTGCAGCAGGGAGGACAGCGGGGTGAGTCAGTCCTAAGACTGGCACAAAGTCTGGGAATGGACGAACTGAGGACAGGGCACCCTTGCTGCCTGAGGGGTGATGCTGAGCTGCGTCTTGAGTGACAGGCATCAGTAGGTGCAGAAAGCAGGGGGTGGGGCGGCTGTGGCTTTGGGGAGGGGAGTGGCAGCAGCAGAAGGAGCAGGAGCAGGGCTTGGGCCGGTGTGGAAGGCAGGGTGGGGGTGGTGCTTGTTTCCAGATGGGTGAAGGGGCCCTTAGAGGGACAGGCGGGGCGGCTGGAGGCAGCTAGGCCAAGCAGACAGCCTTACAGGAACGCTCTGTTCTGTTGGCATTGAGAGACAATTTATTGATGGGATCATACGTATCTGTTAAGGAGCTTATTGGTAGCATAGCGAGCACTGCACTTTGTACGTGTGTCACTGTAGCCAGGAGTCAATTAGGAAGTTTTAAAAAATTAATTCAAGCGAAAACACCCGTAAACATGTAATTCTGAGTACCTATTGTGCATGCTAGTTTCTGTTTCTGTCTTTGACTCTGTGTATCTGTCTCTCTATGTATCTATGTCTCTGTGTCCCTGTCTGTGTGGCTATTTATCTATCTGTCTGTGTATCTATCTGTCTATCTATCTATAGGTTTCAGCATCCCTAATCTTGATATTTAAAATCTGAACTGTTCCAAAATCTGAAACGTTTTGAGCATCAACATCGTAACAATGGAAAATTCTACACTCGACCTTGTGTGACAGTCAGTCAAAACACAGGTGCACTAAAAACTATGTGTATGAAACTGCTATGGTTTGTGTCTGTGTGTCCCCCCAAAGCCTCATGCGGTCATGGGGCAAGCTTTTAGAGTTTGATTGATTATGGGTGTGAGAGCTATATCTGCCCTGGGGTGAGAGTTTGCATATGTAAAGGAGAGGAAGAGGCTGCTTGCGGCCATTCCTCCTTTCTGTGTCTTGTTGCTTTTGCTGTGTTCTGCTGCCATGAGCTGTAGCCCTCTGCCATGTGCCACTCTGCCTTGTAATCTGCCAAGTATGGACTGAAACCTCCATAAACTGTAAGTGAAATAAACCTTTCCTTCCTTAATTTTGGGCATCAAGTATTTTGTCCCAGCAATGAGAGAAAAGTAACCAAGACAGGAACATAAGTAAATTTAGGGTTTTGATTTAGGTCATATCACTAAGCTATCTTATTATGTATGTGCAAGTAATCTAAAACCTGAAAAAATCTGAAATCTGAAACCCATCTTGTCCTGAGCATTTTGGATAAGAGACACTCAACCTGTGCATAAATTTTGAGAGGTTTCTAAAAATCCCCTTTTGCAGATGAGGAAACTGAGGCCCAGAGAGTAGAGTAGCATTCCTGAGGACACACAGGCAGGAGCAGGGTGGAGATGGGCTGCTTACCTGTCCATGTTAAAAATCCTTTCCTAGCTCCCTGGATGGGGGTGGGCAGGGAGGATGGATCACTGGAAGGTTAAGAGGCTTCAACTCTTGATCCATTGGCTTCACAGATTTGGGCCTCTGGTAAAGCAGCACATCATGGTGGGGAGCACTGGCTGAGAAAACCCCTTACATCACAAGCTAGGGAGCAAAAAAGAAAGATAGGAAGTGTCCAGGATCCCACATTCTCCCCCAGGAACCTATCTTCCTCCCACCAAGTTCCCCCTCTTGAAGGTCCCTGCATCTTCCAATAGTGCCCCGAGTCGGGGACCAAACCTTCAGCCACATGGGCCTTTGGGGAACATAACCAAGACCCAGACAATAGCAGGAAGTACAGGGCCGTGTTTTGGGAGCAGCAAGAGTAGAGTTTGGTTAATATGCACACCTGTGGCCTGAATGGCAGGTAGAGCAAGGTGTCTTGGGCAAAGTAGGAGTCCTTGATTGGGTTGCTGATGGAACTCTGTCAGGGTTGACCTAGGCTGATTTAAAATGGGCAGAGATAGGAAGCGGAGAGACCAGTTAGGGAGGGTTTTTTTTAATTAATGCTGGGAAGAAGTATGGGGCGTTGGATTGGGTGGAGACACAGGGACTGAAAAGGACAGTGATAAGCAGATCACTGGTCCTAAAATCAATAGGCCCTGATAACTAGATGTGGGCCTACAGGGCAGGGGTGTAGTCCAGGCCCATCTTGAAAGCTGTGAGCTTGGGGTGAAAGAAAGAAATTCAGCTTAGGGAGTCCTGGGTTGAGACCATGACTATGAGTCTAGACAGGTGTGACCCAGAAGGAGGTTGACCATTTGTCCAGAGAAAGGTCAAGATCAGGCGTGGGACCATTTTGTGAAGGTGCCACTGAAATGATAACAGGGGCCAGTGCCGTTGAGGTCGGAGGGAAGGGAGAAGGGAAGGCAGCAGAGGACACGGGCTTGGGAAACAATCTGTTTATGGGTAGGAGGAGAGGGAGGCATCAAAGGTGACCGCGGATGTGGGAGGAGAAGTAGGGCAGTGGAGAGGTTCAGAGTCAGAAAGAGAAATTTCAAAGAGGAGGCACCATGAAGACAAAAATCCTTTCAAAACCCATGGTTGTTTAGCCCACTGCCATTTCTTTAGTATTGTGGCCAAAGAGGAGGCATAACGCTTTGCCCCTTTCTCTCCCCCGTGGTCACTCTGATTCTCTGGAACTTTTAAAGAAAGACTTTTCTAAGTACACATGGTCCTTGACTTAGGATGGGGTGATTTCGAGCTTTCTGGCTCTGTGCTAATGTGAAAGTGGTATCTACTCAGTGCACACTGTACTTTGAATTAGGATTTGGGTCTTTCGCGGGGTAGACACAGATGGCCCAGTCCTCTCTGGTGGTACTGGGCAGCAGCCCCAGCTCCCAGTCAGCCCCAGAATCAGGCAGAGAAACCAGGGTGCTCTGCAGTGTGCTGTGGCCAAGCTGCGAGGCTCTGCATGTCAGGCACATTAGATGCATCTTCAGCTTAATAATATTTTCAGCTCTTGCTTGGATTTTTGGGACATGACCCCATCTCTGGGTGGGGGAGCATCTGCACTAACAGAGGACAGTAGCAACAACAACAACAACAACAAAATAGCCGGTCCCAGATGCACAGGGCATTTGGTTCTAACGCCAGCACAGCCAGCTGGCTCCGTGGGGCTCACAGAGGAGTAAAGAGGAGCAGAGTCCTCCACAGCCTGGCCTCATGGCTGGGAAGGCTCCTTGCAGTCCATGTCTGGGCTCCTCCTCCAGGGCACTGGCCTTGTGTGCCTGACTGACTCCCTTCTACATCCCACGCTGGGCCCACTTGTACACTTGGCATCCGGGTCAGGACAAGATGGCGGCCTGTGCAGGGCCTAGTTTCTCTGTTTCTTGGCCCAATACGAATGACCTCCTGGTCAGGGATGTTAGGAATCTTGTCAGTCTTCCAGTAAGACTTTGACTACAGGCAGAGCAGGAAGAAGACAAGGACAGGTTAAAGGGGGAACAAGTACTGTGGCCCTAGGCAGAGCAGAGTCACCAGCCACAGGCTGGGGGTGTGCGGGTAGAAGAGAGACAGGGTGCTGTCTGGGAGTCAAGTATGGCAAAGAGTTTCCGGAGGAGGAGGAGGCAGGAGCTGAGAATGAGCCTCCGGGGATAGCAGAGGACACAGGTGGCTGTTGACACATATGCACATGCGCATTGTTCTCGGACAGAGTTGACACCACCCCTCTGGAAGGATGGCGATTCCTCCTTTCTCCTTCACACACGCAGTGCGGCTCCTCCTCCCTTGCACTAGTCCCACTGGTCCTGGAGATAAACGGAGAGTCCAGCTCCCTGTTCTATGCTGGGTGGGGACAACCCTCCACTTTCCCAGAGGTCTGCATTTGTGGCCCATTGGAATGTGCCCTGTGGCCGGGGATTCTGTGTCTGTCCTCCCTCTGGCCTTCCTTTGCCTGCCGCTCTGACTTCAAAGAGCCCATGCTGTCTCTCTTCTCACATTCTAAGTGTCTGGAACCAGCACTTCTGAGCTCAGCTGTGCAAGGATGGGAGAATCACACCGTGGAAAGAGAGTGCAAGCATCAAGCTTCCTTTGCTTTTGTTGGAATCCTCATATCACAAGAGAGCAAATCTGATGAACTTATCCTAAGTGAAGGGTGGTCATGGGCACATCTCAGGTTCTTCCCACTTGTAGTCAAACTTTTGACCTCAGCGGACATCTTCTATTGCTTTGAGAACATCCAAGCCTCCTGTTGTTGATAATATAAACATGTGATCCTGTCTAAGTCTTCCTGTTGCGTTTTACATAAGTATAGTAAAAATATTGCTCAATACTCAGCCTAAACCATTAGAGGGAATTGCAGATGGGTCTAATGGTGAGCAGTCTCTTTCCCCTGAGAACCAATTTTCAAGATAACTATTTTTCTTTTTTAATTTTTCTTTTCATTAGAACATGTTTGCAGCCCATAATGATTACCTTCATCGGGGGAGTCGGTACCTGTACGTAACAGCACATCCTAGTTCTCTTTAACCCACTGCCCTATCTCTAGATCTCTTCCCACATGCAAAGCTATCTCCCTGAGGACAACTGTTAGTCCCTCACTAGTGAGGGAGCCTCATAGTTCAATCTTTTTGACAGGATGTTGGGCCTGGTTGAAGGCCTGTGCTTTAGGTATTCACTCGCTGAAACTGAATGCAAAAGATTTGGATGCTAAATTCTATCACTAATTAATCATGTGATCCTAGCTAAGTCTCTGGGCCTGTTCTCTCATCCATAAATGAAGAGTTTGGATGAGACTGACAAAGCGCTAGTACATTTTGTTTTAGCCGTCAGCTCCCGATGAGGTAGAGGAGGAAAGAAACACTGCTTTGTTGGTTTCTGGGATATAAATCATACCACCGAAGTCCCATTTAAACTGCTTTGGCATCTGGCTGGCAAATTTCCTGAAAATTTAACAATGGGCTCTGGTTAGTGAGTGCCAGGGCAACAGCAGATGGGATCAATACCGCATATTATTTTAATCTTGAAAGTCTATGGTATTATGTATTCAAACACTTAAAATGCTCCTATGATCCTACGATTCTGACACTGGGTGCTTTTTTAAATTGTCAACATGCACCCCAGACCTAATTAACCCCACTGGCTTCCCTTCCTCCCCTCTGCACCGCCATCCTGGTTAAGCAGGCTTCAGTCCAGACGGAAACACTCTTCCCTCTTGGGGAGCAGCGCAGTGGGGATGATTTTCAACAAGATGGTCTGAAATGGTCTTGGATGAGATTGGGAGAACTCTGGCCTTGCTACTCCGAGTCCTGCTGAGCTGCCGGCCTCTCTTCTGGTCAGATGGGTGGTGATTCATTGCTGTGTTATTTCAGCCCCAGTTTCCCAGGGTGCCTGGAAGCAGGGAAGGCCTGGGAGCTTGGGGCAGACAGAGAGGAAAAACAGGGAGGAGGAGGAGGAGAAAGGGCCCCGCCTAGGGCAGGGCTCTGCTGAGTCGCAGGCAGGTGTGAGTCACTTCGCCCTCCCCAGCAGCCACACCTTCTACCCAAGTTCTGAATGCCCGGTGGGGAATTTGCCGAGACCAAGCTGCCGGCTCAAGTCGGAACAGGTTTCCTGAAGACTCCTTCTCATTAAGTGAATGGAGTCAAAATAGGCGAGTGGCTTCTGAAACGTGATTTCTTTCTTCCCTGAGTGTTTCCTAAGTGCTTACAGAGAAAGCTGAAGTGTAGAAGAGAGAGAACCGAGAAAGAAGTAAACTGCAAACACAGGGAGGCTGGGGGCTAGAGAGAAAGGGGGTGGTTTCAGTTAATCCATTCCTTCAGTTCCTGCCGCCTAGTTGACACCTAACCAGCTTGCTAAAGATCCAGCAAGCTGAGGGGTGAGGAATGTGGTAGCCACAAATCCTCAGGAGTTACTGTGTCATGATTAAGATCTTTCCAGTGTTGGTGTGTTTGTGTGTGTGTGTGTTTGCACAAAACTGCTACAGAGTTAGAAAAAAAGATCTCAGTAGAAATCTTGGTATATAACTGAGTCTCAAAACCTTAGGGACACATTTCACACCCACCACGGTAGATACTATCAAAATACAAAACGTGCAAACAAAAGAACAAGCATTGCGAGACTATGGAGAAATTGAAACCTTCAGTTCTGTCCTGGGAATGTAAAATAGGGCAGACTCTGTGGGATCTAGTATTGCACTCCCTCAAGAAATTAAACACAGAATTACTGTATGGTTCTTCAACTCCACTTTGGGGTGTGTACTCCCCAAAATAGAAAGCAGGATCTGGAAGAGGTATTTGTACCCTACATAGGATCATTATTCACCATAGCCAAAAGGTGGAAGCAACCCAGGTGTCCATTGATGGGGGATGAATAAACAAACTGCAGTATATCCTCAAAGTGGAGCAAGATCTGGATGTAAAAGGAGAGAAATTGCTATGCATGTGCGGACCGGGAAACACTGTGCTTAGTGAAATAAGGCAGACACAAAAGCTACATACTGTGTGATTTCGTTGATTTGAGGTCCTGTGAGTAGCCATATTCAGAGACAGAATGATGCATAGGTACCAGGGGCAAGGTGGGGTGGGGATTATTGTTTAAGGCTTATAGAGGTGTAGTGTGCAAGATGAAAAGAATTCTCTGGATGGATGGTGGTGCTGGATGTACAACATGGTGAATTATTTAATACCACTGAACTGTGATACTTAAAAATTGATTAAGGGCTCCGGGTATGGTTCAGTGCCGGAGCACTTGGGTAGCTTGTGTGAGATTCGGAGCTCAGTGCTGGGCACCACTACATAAATAAATTCAGTTACGATGACAAGTTTTATATTCCATGTATTTCACCACAATTTGGAAAACTTATGCGCATGCCCACAACACCTGAAAACCTCGGCGATTTGAGTCTCTGTTTCATGACTTCATAAGAAATGTGAACTCGCTGAGTAACATGAACAATTTGAGCCTATTTTGTCCTGTAACATGGAGGTGGTAAAGCTAAACATTTCGTGAGGCTGTGGTAAGGTTGAAATGAAAAGTATAGATAAAGCTCTTGGCATGTGCTTGGCATGTGGTAAGTGCTCAATAAATGTTAGCTATTGCTGTTATTGGGTCACTGGGGTTCGCGGTTGGAGGTCAACTCGAAGATAGCCATGGGCAGTTCTGTCTAACTTGTCTTTTAAATTTGATTTAAAAAATGGGAACAGTAATTTCCTACCACACATATTCACATCCATAAGTACATGTATCATTTAGACTTATACATATGTGAAATAAAGACAGCTAGTATCTCTAATCAACATTCTTTTTTTTCAGGTTTTTTTTTGTTTTCTTTTTTGGGTTTTTTGTTTTTTGTTTTTTTTTTTTTTTTTGCTTTTTTGAGGCAGAGTTTCACTATGCAGTTCAGGCTGGCCTTGAACATACTTTGTAGCCCAGGAGGGCCTTAAACTCACAGCAATCTTCCTGCCTCAGCCTCTTGTGTGCTGGGATTACAGGCATATGCCACCATGCCCGGCTCTAGTCAATGTTCTTAATTTGTCTTTTTTACTAACATGTCAGTCTCTCTTTGCTCCAGGCAAACTGCATTTTGAGGTGTTTTATGTTTATGAACATCATCAAAGATTTTTTCTCCAGTACTGAGAATTGAATCCAGGTATATTTTACCACAGAGCTTTTTACTTTCTGTTTTGAGACGGGCTCTGGCTTAGTTGCTTGATTGGCCTCAAATGTGTGATCGTCCTGCCTCAGCCTCCTGAGTCACTGGGATTATATATGCACCACCACGCCCAGCACCGCCATCAAAGATGAAACACTGGTTTCTATGAGAGATGCCTGGACTGATGCCTGAGACGTTAGCCGGTGTCCATATCAGCTCAGAGGAAGCCTGCAGGAACTGAGCCAGCAGGGGCAGGGCAGGTCTCCAGCCCCACCCCAAGAATCCACCAGGGACTCTGTCCTCACAAGACCCCTTTTGTGCTCTGCTGCTGCAGCCAGCAGGTGGCCTTTGGGACGCTGCATGCTCATGGACATCCGGCTCCATTGGATGGAAGCGCAGAATGCAATGCGAGGGAGGAAGACAAACAGTCCAGGGAGACCGCGTGGGAGAGCCCAGTGCCTCGAGATCTGAAAGCCTGGAGGTCTTGGAATAATGTTTAAGGATGAGATACGGCAAAATAGGACAGTTACCATGGTGACAAATATTTCCGGAACAGTGCTTCTCACCTGGAGGTCATCCGCCCCCTCAGGCGCCCAGAAGTCACACTCTGAGACTTCTTGGGTGGCATAGTCGGGGACTCCCAGCTGTATCTGGTGGGTGCAGGTCAGGGGTCCTGTGAAAAACCCTACAACCCACAGCTCAGCCCTCCAGAGCAAAGAATGACCCAGCCACACGTGTCCACAGCTCTGAGGTGAAGACACCCCGCACTAGCACAACCAGAAGGAATTCAAACAAATCATTTCCTCCCCAGAAGAAAGATCAAAGAAGAGAGCTTTTAGAATGGACTGTCTGGAAAAGGGGCCCAAAGAAAAAGGATAGGTTGTGTTTGCTATTTAACTGTGTGTGTGTGTGTGTGTGTGTGTGTGTGTGTGTGTGTGAGACTGGGAATTAAATTTAGGCCTTCACACTAAGCTACACTCTTAGTCCTTTTTACTTATTTTATTTAATTTTTTTTAAAGAGAAAAGAAAACAAAATACCAACAGCTAGGACAAAAGCAAAACAACACAAAAACAAAAATGATACAGAATTTCAAAACAAGGTGATAGGAAGTTAACAGTGGTTGTTATATTACATAATGTTATCTTCAATGGAGTTGCTCAGATTACCAGATGTAAGATTGCGGGGTTGATCAAACAATTACAGAGAATAAAAAAAATAAAAAATTAGAAACAATAGAGTTTCATTAATCAAGATAATACTTTTTTATTTTGAAATAGGGTCTTACTATTTGGCCAGGCTGGGCTCAAACTTGCTATCCTCTTGCCTCAGCCTCTTGAGTAGCTGGGACTATAGTTGTGTACCACTGTGCCTGGCTTGACTGACTGACCTCTTCTCTTCTCTTCTCTTCTCTTCTCTTCTCTTCTCTTCTCTTCTCTTCTCTTCTCTTCTTCTTTCTCCTTCTTCTTTCTCCTTCTCCTTCTCCTTCTCCTTCCTCTTCTCTTCTCTTCTTCTTCTTCTTCTCTTCTCTTCTCTTCTCTTCTCTTCTCTTCTCTTCTCTTCTCTTCTCTCTCTTCTCTTCTCTTCTCTTCTTCTTTCTCTTTCTCCTTCTCCTTCTTCTCTTCTCTTGTCTTCTCTTCTCTCCCTTTCCTTTCCTTTCCTTTTTTTTTCCTTTTCTCTTCTCCTCTCCCTTCCCCTTCCCTTCCCTTCTCTCCTCCCTCTCTTCCTTCCCCCCTTCCTTTCAGCTTTCTTACTTTTTTTTTGTCTTTTTTGAGACAGGGTCTCGCTATGAAGTTCAGGCTGGCCTTGAGCTCACTTTGTAGCCCAGCCTGGCCTCAAACTCACAATGATCCTCCTGCCTCAGCCTCCCAAGTGCTGGGATTACAGGCGTGTGCCACCATGCCTAGCCAGCTTTCTTACTTTTATATCACACACCCGTGAATATCAACACACTGCCAACCAGAGGCTACATTTTTTTGAATTTTATTTTTGCAGCAGAGATACTAACATTTAAACTGGATCTGGTAAACAGAACAAAACTCCTTTATAAAATATCAGCTTCTTTTTCTAGACCCTCACAGTATTAGTCAGAACTTACTCCCTATCTTGTTCCACATCCGGGAAACCTGTGCCCAAACGTGAAATCCTTCTAAACGTCACAGAGGGTTCTGTCTGAGACGCAGCTTTATGTGCCATAGATGCACGTGGCAAAGGCTTTGGAGAAGCTGCTCTCTCTGCTCTGCAGAGAGCCGTGGAAGAGGAAGAGGTCCCCTCACCCCGGAGCTCCAACCCACACGGATTGTGTGTCCCCGGGGCCCCCTTCTCAGCAGCGCAGGTGGCAAAACAGTGTCCCGCAGGCTGAGTCCAACGGCCTGGGCTGCAGGCCTGTCTTCAGGGACAAGCTGAGCGGCCTTGGGCAAGTTACTGAACTGTAACTTCTGCAGTTGTTGGGTGGATTACATGAGATAATACTTAGCACAGTTGCTAGGGCATTACAGGTACTCTAGAGATATTAGCTGCTACTGTCAGGATTATAAAACTGCAGCACAGTATACTTATTTATTTTGGATGCCCAGGATTGAACCCATGAAGCATGAGATATCCCACTGAACTAGACCATCTGGAACATGGAATATGTATAAAGGGTATACGAGAGATTCTGTTTCCATTTATTTATTTTAGGTCTTTTTTGAAACAGGGTCTCATTATGTGGTCCAGACTGGCCTTAAACTTGCAGCAATCCTTCTGCCTCAGCCTCATAAGTGCTGAGTTTAGAGGTGTGTACCACCACACCTGCTTGCTATTCCTCTATTATGGCCATTGTTCTGCCTCAGCCTACTGGTTACTAGGATTACAGGCTCAGGCCAGCACGACCAGTTAGAATGTATTTATTTTTAAATATACAATAGTCGACGCTTGCTTCTTTGTGACATAAAAGAATCTTATCTAAAAACTTGTCAAAATATAATTTTCTTTTCCTCTACTCTGGAAATGAGAAGCCATAATCATATAGGCACCAAAGAATGCTTGCAAAATTAGCAAATAGGGTTAGTGATGAAAATGGCCAAGAAAGAGGTTTCTTTGTTTTGCTTTGTTTTCTTTTGAGACAGAGTCTCACTACGTAGTTCAGGCTGGCCTAGAACTCACTGTGTAACCCAGCAGGCCTCGAACTTGTAGTGATCCTCCTGCCTCAACCTCCCAAGAGCTGGGATTACAGGCCTGTGCCACCATGCCTGGCAGGAGAGGGAATTTAGACGTTTTACTCTGACAGGAAGCCTAAGAACAGCTGTGTGTTGATGCGCATGCTAGCTGCTCTCCATAAACTTTGCTGGTAAGCGGTATTTTTGCGGAAGAAGAGGTGCAAGACAATCCGAAGGAAGGCGAGGGGTCACTCTGGGGCCAGATACCAGGCTTGAGAATGTTACAGGGATTCTGGGGAGTCCTGAGTGGACAGAGTGTGTCCTCAGAGTGTCCCACCCCTGCAGCACACGGGGACACCTTTAAGGACCATCTGGTGGATTAAGTCAGAGGGCTGGAACACCGCCCCCCCGGCCCTGCGTGTCCCCCCTCCCGCCCTCCAGGCCCTGCTGAGCTGAGGGTGGGCCTGGACAGGCGTCTGCAGCTGCGTGGTAGGACACTTGCCTTGCATGTGTGGGATCCTGGGCTCTGCACCGCAGAAACAAACGTAACAACAAAAACTCTGGTCTAGACCAATGCTTCTCAAACTGGAAGGTCGTAGTGTTACAGGCAGCTAAGTTAGATCGAAATATTACAGGCAGTCAGATGGGGCTAGGACCTCGGAGGAGCCAGTGTGGAAAACGAGATGCCTTACAACCGTAGGGGAGACAGGCACCTCCGCTGTGGGCCAGACCTCGAGACAAAGGATAAAACAAAAGCACCCACATACCTCCCTAAGGATAAACACCAGGGACTGATAATCTAAATAGGTCTCTATTACCTTGAGAAAGCTGGGAAGAGTCACTGACCCCACCCTCTCCAGGAAAAGCCCCTGTTCTGCTCCACGCGCCTGCTACGTGACTCGCTTCCCCATTCGATCCCAAGTTAATCAATTTTACCTGAGCAATTACGCTGATAATCTTATTGGTTGACCATAGTTTTGTCCCACCTCATGCTTACCTTTCGATTTCCCATTTTCTCCCACCTTGGACCCGCCTCACCTTGTGGTTTTGCTCTATAAAAATCCCTAGAAAAGGCGGGGTCCTTGGCAACCCGCCGTCTCGGACAGAAGCTTTCTTTCCCCCAATAAATCCATTCTGCTCTTCACCTCCGTTGTTCCTAAAATTCATTCTTCGATTTTACAGAGCATAAACTCATACCAGACACCTAGCAGGTTGGGAGTTTCTTTCCCCTGTATCAGTAAGAAGTGCTTGGGGGTTTTCTTAAAACACAGACTGAGGCGCGTAGGGGTGGGGGCGGGGTGGAAAAGCCCGGGGGGCAGGAGACTAAGAGCCCACATTTCTCCGAGGCTCGGGGGATGTTTGTTCTGCACCCTGGGGATCCGTTTGCAGTTTCAAGCTCGTATGCGCTGTATAAATGAGAGCACGCCATCGTTACAAAGCACTGGGCTGCGTTTCCAGAGGAAATCCACTGGTTGGGCCAACATGTGCCTGCCGGGGCTGCGGGGCTACGTGCTTTTGGAGGGCTATGCGCGGATCCTTCCCTCGAGTTGTTTACAGTTCAGTTAGTAATAGATGGCATTTAAGTTAAGCCGAAAATAAAACTTCCTGACCAGAAGGATTCTGATGATAGTGAGACAGGATAGGGTGTCAGGTAGAGGATAGGAAGAGATAAGAGGGTTTTTCCTTCAGGAAAGTGCTGGAGAAAGAATGTCTGTGAGAAACAATAGAGGAAGGTGAGAAATTCAGGGGAGAGGTGGAAGAAATTGATGGCATGGGGAGACTGTGTGCAAGGATTGGAGTTTGTTTTTTAGTACTGGGCGGTGAAACCACGGCCTTTATACTGAGCTCTTTCTCAATGATAATAAAAAAAATTTTTTTAAATTTTGAGAAAGGATCTTGCTAAATTGCCCAGGCTGGATTTGAACTTGTGATCCTGTTGCCTCAGCTTCCAGAGTGGTAAAGTTACAGGCATGCACTGCCAGGGTGAGCACTGGGTTTTTTTTTTAAAGGTGGTCTGAGAGCAGGCCATGGTGGTACACACCTATAATCCCAGCACTTGGGAGGCTGAGGCAGGAGAATCATTGTGAGTTGAGGCCAATCTTGGGTACACAGTGAGTTCAAGGCCAGCCTAGACTACAAAGTGAGACCCTGTCTCAAAAAACCAAAAAATTGGAGCTGGGGGTTTAGCTCAGCGGCACAGTGCCTGCCTGGCAAGCGCAAGGTCGTGAGTTCAATTCCCAGTACTGGAAAAAAAAAAAAAAAAGAAACCCAAAAGATTAAAACAAAAAAATTAAAAGTAAAAAAAGGGATCTGATAGGTTCCTTTTTCCAATAGATATAGAAATAAATGCCTTGGGTATCATTCCACAAGCTTGGGCACAATTAAATGGTTGTTTTTTGTTTTTTAATAATGTGGGATTTTTCTTCTTAAAAAGTGATAGCTGCACTTGATAGAAAAATTCAGAAAACACAGAAAAGCATAAAGGAGAAAATCAAAAGACTTGCAGCTCGGAGGAAAGAGGCTTGTTCCTGGTGGCCAGAGGACCACGGCCCTGGAGCTGAGGGTTCCTGTGGGCACCCTCGATGGGTAATTTCTTTTCTCTGGAATTCTCAGATAAGTCAGGCACACAAGTTCACCTAAATTTTCTGTAAGAGGTTTATCTGGTGCCCAGCATAAGAGAAAAAAAAAATTAGATAAAGGTTCATCTGTCTGCTGTTTGCACCTAAACTTCAAACCCAACAGACTCCCAAACACGCAGAGCAGCGTGCGCTGGTGTAGGCGTCAGGACCCAGGGGTTTGCAGCGTGAACCTTGCCGCACGCTTCCTCCTGCTGCGTCCTCCACAGACTCCGTGTTCTCAGCCGGCAGTGCCGGTGACTGGAAAGTGTCCAGATTCTTTCCAGGTGGACAGACTCGGGTTTCTGGGGCCTCCTCCGCGCCACTCACCTGTCTGGTACCAACTCTGCTGAGCCTGGCACGCTGGGCACAAGCTTGCGACACCGCCATCTGCTTAGGAAAGCACAGCACACCTGCTGAGGGCTCAGAGCCCGGGACAAACCCGCTCCACCTACCTGGTGCCAGCGGGTTTAGAAACGCCGCTGACAAGCATCCCACAAGCCTGAACGCAGCTACATTATTTTTTTAAAAAGGGGGTGTGGGGTTTTTTTCTTATAAAAAATGATAGTTGCAATTGATAGAAAAAATTAGAAAACATAGAAAAGTATAAAGAAAAAAATAAAATTCACCACAAGTCCACTCTCCAAAGGTAACCCTGGATAGATTTATAGATTTTGGGAACTTTCTTCCTGTTTTTTGAAAAGAAATAACTTGCTGGAAATAACAGTAATATACCACGGTGCTATATATATATATGATGAGAATTGAACCCAGGGCCTTTGCACTGAGCTACATCCCCAGCCCTTACTTTACTTTCAAATTTTGAGACAAGGTCTCATTAAGTCATTAAATTGCCCAGGCTGAGCTTGAACTTGTGATCCTCCTGCCTCCACCTCCCGGAGCGCTGTGACGATGGGTTCAGCACCATGCCCAGCTGCTTTTTTCCCAAATTTCATCAGTGCACGTTTGAGAGATACAAAGATGACAACGTGGATTCCTTCGTGCTTGCTGCACGATGAGGGGTGACGTCACACACACGGTTTTGCCGCTGTACTCTGTCACTGCGCATTCTTGTTACACAGTGTTACGAGGGACACTCGTGGGCTGGCAGCCATTAAGGAAAGTGTCACTTCTGTGGCATGAAACCTCCCCCGGCGCTGACACCCTGCTTTATAACCCAGGCCCAGCCTTTGGTAGGAGAATTATTTTGTGCTGACACTGTTAGTAGATGCAGAAAACTTCACATGTGGTAGGAATTGGTTAGGAGGGTTGGAAGCCCCTCGTGCCCGCTACAAGCACCCTTGGGGATCTGGAGACTCTGGGCTTAGGGTGCCTAAGAGGCCCGCTTGGGTTTTGTAAAATTACCTGCATGTTATCACACTATTTGCTTAACTGACTATTTAATCCGCCTACAGGACATTTTCATATTAAACATTCATTACTTTCCTTCTCAGCTGCTAGCAGCGATCCTCCTTAGGCAGTTATTTCAACAGCGGCTGGGGAATCCTGACAGCTCTGGAATTTTAAGAGCGGCCCAGGCCGGCCCTTCCTCCGGAGAGGTGGCCACACCGGGCCTGTGAGCAGTGGCTCTCCTTCCCGGCTGCTCCTTAGCGTCTCCTGGGGAGCTCTGGCCATGGCCGGCTCCAGGCTGCACCCTGGACGATGACTCAGCCTCTCTGAGGTTGGGGCTCTGCATGCGGCTGTCAGAGGCAGGGAGTGACGGCAGGGCAGCCCTTCTCATCAAAGGAGCTGCACGTTAGAACTGTTCGGGGAGATTCTGAAAAGAAATTAAAGTACCCAATCCTCACTCCAGAAAAAAAAAAGGCCCAGGGTCTCGGCGAGGGGTCTGGGAGGACTGCGTTTTCCCAAGGAGCCTACAGGTGCGCAGGACACTGCAAACCGTGGCTCCAGGCACCCGGAAGGAGTAGAGCTGGGGTCTCACCAGGGTCCGGCTCTCTGGCCCTGCCAGTCAGGCACGGCCCTAAGAGGATGAGTCACCTCCAAGCGGCCTCGTCAGACAATGTGCATCTCACCTGAGATCTGGGAGAGTGGCTCAGTCTTGGCTTCGCCTTCTCATGTTTGCTGTGTGACATCACTGGGTCGCAGAGCCTCCAGGGTTGGGCTTCCTGTCTACCAACCTGTAGGCACGTGCTCTTTGTACCATACCCAGTGTTCCCAGACTTTTTTTTTCCTTCTTTAATCAATATTTTACTGGTTGTTGTTGTTGGTTGATAAGCCAGGTGTTATGGTGCATGCCTAGAATCTTAGCACTTGGAAGGCTGAGGCAGGAGGATCACTGTGAGTTCAAGGCCAGCTTGGGCCACATAGTGAACTGGAGGCCAGCCTGGAATGCATAGGGAGACCCTAGCTCAAAAAATAAATAAATAAATAAATAAATAAATAAACAAACTGAATAAAAGACACGTTGCCATTAATATCCCTTAGAACCATGCCTTGCTTCAGACACACTGATCCCATGGTCCTTGCCACTTTCGGGAGCAGTTCTGGAAGTTCTCTTTTTTGAGTGTCGTTAGTCACGCTGTCATGGCTGCTGTGATGTCCTAAATCAGTTGAAAACATTTACCTTTCCCAAAGTCACATGGTGCTATCCGGTGAATAAGGTGGATGAGGACATGGTGTCGTGTTTTTATGAAGCTGTCTTTTTACTGGATGGCACGCTACACAGCATCCACCATATTTTTGATCACAGTGGTAAAGACACGAAGAGACAGAACTGTTTCAGAAAGTGACAAGAACAATGGGACAAGTGTGCTTGAAGTGAGGTGGAGTACTTTGTAGGGGGCTAATGACAAAGTGTTTTTTACTACAATAATTTTTTAAAAATTTTAAATATTTGCCGTATTTTTTGATCACCCTGTTCATGTAAGTACTGAAAATATTAAGAGCTATGCAATTGTAATTGTTTTCCTAGTAATTTTTCTATTAACTTTCTAGCTTAAATTTTGAAGACAATTTATTCTTTGTTTGCTTGTTTGCTTTATTTTTTTGAGACAGCGTCTCACTCTGTAGTGCAGGCTGGCCTTAAACTCACAGCGATCCTCCTGCCTCAACCTCCTTAGTGCTGAGATTACAACATGGAACACTTTCCTTCAGTGACAATTTATTCTTGAAAAGAGGTTCTCTGTCTTTGTGCTGTGTGGTGGGGCATGCCTGTTCTACTTGGGAGGCTGAGACAGGAGGATTGCAATTTGGAGGCCAGCCTGGGCAACTTAGTGAGACCCTGTCTCAAAACAACAAATAAAAAAGAACTTAGACGTAGCTCTGTGGCAGAGAACCTGCCTAGCTGGGGGTATAACCTAGCGTTGGACAAGTGCTTAGCATATACAAGGTGCTGGGTTTAATCCTCAGCATTAAAAGCAAAAAAGTTGCACATATGAAGTAGCTGATAGATCAGTTTATCTGGCTTCTAGAAGGTGATACTGAGATTGTCCAGCAGGGTCAGTGCAGGATGCTAATCAGATTTGGCTTCTTTCTCTCCTACTTCATCAGAGCCTGGCCTCTTTTTGTCTCAACAGCTCCATTTTCTGCAGGTGACTCTAATTTCTGGGGTAAGCACTTCTTGTTTCCTTCAGGCTCACCTCTGCCCGTTGGTCTGCACTTTCCTGCTGTTTGCTGGGCTTGTTTTTCTTTGCGTCTGAATCCATTTCAGCCTCCCAGGAGCAGGTTTGGATGCTCCTCGCCCGTCTACTGGGCTCCCCGTAACTTCACTTTCCCAGGAATCTGGTGAGGCCTGGTGTCTTGGGGACAATGCAGCAACAGCCTTTGTAGAGCTCCACTGGCCAGACCTTGCCACTTCGTCACCTCTAAACTGCTGCAGCCCTTGTTTACAAGTCTCTTAAATGTCCCAGAGCTCCTTTCCACTCCTGAAATCCTGGGTGGAATACTGAGGTTCATTTGAGGGGGCTAGGAGTGGAAGAGTACTTGGGGTGAACTTCTGGGGAATGCTGGTAAACTTGACTCCAAAATTCCACCGCTGTGGGAGCTTGTGACAGGGTCAGATTTTTACCTGGGAGTATTAAAAATGATAAAAATCCTTTAGGGAACCTTCTCTTCATGAAGAGAATTACTGGCCACTTTTCCATTGTTGAAGTTGAGTAAAATAAGGAAAGGGGGTGGACAGGGATGGTGAAGGCCTGGGGGGACTAATAGCTGTCACAGTCCTGCCACAAATGTCAGTGAAGGAGGGGACCTTGGGTGACAGTCCTATGGGAGACAGGACAGCATGAATCAAATCTGAAGTGTACGCAAGGACATGGGACATATGTGGCCCCTAGTTGGGTCTACCACCTTCTTCCAAGAGGGGCGAGGTGGGCAATGAGAGGAGGAGACATTTCCTTTTGGATGACAGTACAGTTGTGACACAGCTATAGTAGATTTCATCATCTCCAGTGATGAAATGAGTACTGTGTGAGACAGCTTTCTGTCACTGTGATGAAATACCTGAGCCAATCAACTTAAAATAAGGGAAGGTTGATTTTGGCTTACAGTTCTGCAGGTTCCATGCATGGTTACTTTGGGCCTGTGGCAGCACAGTATGTCATGGTGGGAACATGGGGAAGAAGAGGACACTGCTCATCTCATTGAGGCTGGAAAGCAAGAGAGAGACAAAAAGGGTCTGGGGTCCCACAATCCCCTTCAAGGGCACACTCCCAATGACTCAACTTCCTCCCAGTAGGCCCCGCCTCTTAAAGGGTCCACTGTTTCCCAATAGAGCACCCTAGCCTGAGGACCAAGGCTTCAACACATGGGCCTTTGGGAGACATCTAGGATCCAAACTACAGCAAGCACCAAGTCAGTGCAATATAAACTGCTCATGGAGCTGCCCCTATTAGGTGACCCATCACCGTGGTTAATGACCACTAATCTGTATTTATTGTTTGCCAGCAGGTTAATAATGCCTTTAGTGATCCTAGAGAAGAAAACAATTAGGAAAGTACAGCCTAGATGACCGAGTGACCTGACACAGCCTAGACTTTTATCTGGCTGATCAGCTTGGGCTCTGTAATAAGCGTAGCCCACTATGTCCTTTAATTATGGAAGACCAGTTTCTCATGTCCTTGGGAATTTCCCAACACTTGACTCATGAACAGACGTTCCCCTCACTGTAAGTATTCTACCCATCAGCTACACTCTTCATTTCCAATGAAACTGCCTTAAAATTTCCATACAGTGATTTTAAGCTAACTTTTTATTGAAATAATATACATAGAGAAATATACACAGATCACAAATATGCAAGTGGGTGCATTTGCATATCCATGGACATACCATCTCCTCAGGTCAAGAAATAAAATATTACCATCACCCCAGAAGCCCCTCTTGCCCTCTCCCATCACAACCTGTGGTAACTTCTACCTGAATTCCAACACTCCACATCATTACTATCCGGTTTTGAATGTTTCAACTTTCAGTTAAGCACTTTAAATCTGTTTGCTTCCTTGTCAATATTTTTACCTCAGCGATCACAATGATGAAGGCTGGATTTCTGTTTTGTTTTTGAGACAGTGTCTTTTTTTTTTGTTTGTTTGTTTTTGTTTTTCTCCAGTACCGGGAACCGAACTCACGACCTTGCACTTGCCAGGCAGGCGCTTTTTGCCGCTGAGCTAAATCCCCAGCCCTGAGACAGTGTCTTGCTATGAAGTCACGACTGGCTTCAAATTTGTGATCCTCCTGCCTCAGCTTCCCCAAGTGCTGGGATTATAGGCATTTTCTATGGCACCTAGGTAACAATGGATATTCTTTTTATCCTCTTTTTCCTTAGTGTCCTAATGTGAATTGGGCAAATTTTACATTTGTTATAAAAGCAGGTCTCTGTCTCTCTCTCTCTCCCGTTTTTCTTGCATGGTGCTGGCCACTGATTGATCAAACCCAGGGCCTCACACATGCTAAGCCCAGAGTCTACCCCTGAGCTGCCTCCTCAGCCTCTAGCCCGAGATTTCCTTGAATGAGACGCAGTATCTGTTTCTGTGTCCACTTGCGAAGCTGATCAGCATCCCGCTCATTACCAAGTCCTGTGCTGTGTTGGCCATTGTGTTAGAGAAAGGGCTTTCCAGGGGGAATCGCTCTTCAGAACAGGGACACTTGGAAGCCCAAATCGTATATTTAGAGACCTGGCTTTTAGATGAGAAGAGGTACCTAGTTTCTGTTTCACACTACCCCCTTGCAGTACTATTTGCACCCAGGGCCTCACACATGCTAGGCAAGCTGCACCTCCAGCCCTCTAATTTCTTAAAAAAGATGAGTTGTAGAAAAGATTTAACAAAAGACCTAGTGGGGGGAAAATTCTTCTGTTCCCAGGACAAGCCTTCTGCTGGCAGGTGACAGCTTACACCCATACACCTTGGCCTGAGCTCGCCTCTGTCAGTTCACATGTCTCTGAGATTGGGGCTGAGTGGGGAAAGGCATTGGAAAGACTCACGCACTGCAGTTAAATTCACCTCACTGAATCCACGTCTGTTCATCGACCATACTCACACGTGCAGAAATTAGGGGACCAAGGGCTGGGGATTTAACTCAGCAGCACAGCGCCTGCCTGGCAAGCACAAGGTCGTGAGTTCAATTCCCGGTACCGGAAAAAAACAAACAAACAAACAAAAAAAGAAATTAGGAGACCTAACAGGTAGGAAGGAGGGAAACCCTTTTGTATTTTTGCTGAAAACGCCCAAAGGTCAGGGCTCTGCCTCAGCTCACGATTCCTCCTGAGAAAAGAATCCTGGACTCACCAGCGGAAGCGAGCCCTTTGGAAGGTGATGTCATCCTGTCTGCTCTGGGCTCAGGGTCAGCAAATCCCTGGGTCAGTGCTTCCTTATCTGTGGGACATGAGTGCCTGGGGTATGAGGTGTTTTCATCCTGGGTTTGCAAGCACTACCCATAGACTGCATAAGTAATTGTTTACGCCTACGCATTCTTTTTAAAAAATTATACTTGGACATGCTGAGTTACATTCCACTCCCCCTGCCCCCTTTTATATCTTGAGACAGAACTCATTGGGTCACTAAGTCACCCAGACTAGGCTCAAACTTGTGATTCTCCTGCCTCAGCTTCCTAGAGTGCTGGAATTACAGGCATGCACCACTATGCCCTGTACACATTATTTTTTGAAACCATGGACATGTATAATCGTGATTAATAGAATGCAAAATTTTTGAAGGGGTGCTGAGAGATGAATCTAGAGCACATACTAAACATGCACTCTGCTACTGGGCTATCCCTGCAGGTTTCTAGAATACAAATCTGTGTAAAGGCATTGCTAAATTCATGGGAATTTTTAAAAATACTAACACATAATTATCATTTTTTCCATCAGCTGCTGTCAAGAACAAAACTTTGCTTAAGTGAAGATTTGCAAGTTTTAATAATAAAATGGTCCTCATAATTTAAAAGGAGGGTTTTTTTTGTTCGTTTGTTTTTTGTTTTTTTTTCCAGTACCAGGAATCAAACTCACGACCTCGCGCTTGCCAGGCAGGTGCTGTGCTGCTGAACAAAATCCCCAGCCCCTGGAAGGTTATTGTTTTAGAGTGTTGTTAATCTATTTAACTTATAGATGATCTCCTCCCCTCTCTATAAAATATTGAGGTGTTAACTTTACAATGCTGTTACAAATAGAACAAACACATGATGCCTGGTTGGCTAAGACAAGTTCAGGCTGGCCTTGAACTCATGGAGATCCTCCTGCCTCAACCTCCCAAGTGCTGAGATCACAGGCATGTGCCATGATACCTGGCAAGGAATAATATTCTTGATTGCCTCTTTCCCTGCTCCCTCTGTCTCATAGTGCTTACAAATTTAATCAGGGAACTAGAATGTGAGCACCCACAAAATTAAATAGCAAAAAATGACAAGAAGAAAACATATTTCACAAGGTCAGTTTCTAAATGCTATGAATTCAGAAGAAAGGGGAAGGGAAAAGAGGAAGAGGGGAGAAAGAGAAATGGAAAGAAGGGAGGAGAGAGCTCAGGGTTGTGTGACCTTCCTTGCAGTGTTATCATGGCGACCATTTGTGAAAAGCATTTGCCTGGTATAAAGTATGCACAAACTCAATGCTACTATAGTAGCCCATTATTTCTTCCATTAGATTATGAATCCCTCCAAGTTGGGAAATAGGGCATATATATTTTTGCTTCCCCAGACTGTAGCACATGATATATACCCAACAAATAAAAAGAATATAAAGCTAAAAAACTAGGTTGCTGGGTGGATGGATGGATGGATGGATGGACGAATGGATGGATAGACAGATGGACAGATGGATGAACACATGGATGGACAGACGGATGGATGAACAGATGGAAGGCTGGATGCATGGATGATGGATGGGTGGATGATGGATGGATGGATGGATGGATGGGAGGATGGAAGGATGGATGTATGGAAGGAAGGAAGGATAGACATATGGAAGGATGGATGTATGGATGGGTGGATAGATGGAAGGATTGATGGACAGATAGACAGATGGATGAGCACATGGATGGATGGACGGATGGATGGACAGATGGAGGGATGGATGCATGGATGATGGGTGAATGGATGGATGGATGGATGGACAGATGGAAGGATAGATAGATGGATATATGGAAGGAAGGAGGAATGGACAGATGGAAGGATGGATGCATGGATGGGTGGATAGATGGAAGGATGCATGGACAGATGGATGAACACACAGATGAACAGATGGAAGATTGGATGGTTGGATGGATGGATGGACAGATGGAAGGATGGATGCATGGATGAGGGATAGGTGGATGGATGGATGGAAGGATAGATGGACAGATTGAAGGATGAATGGATGGATATATGGAAGGAAGGAAAGATAGATGGAAGAATGGATGCATGGATGGGTGGATGGATGGAAGGAAGGAAGGATGGATGCATGGATGGATGGATGGAAGGATGGATGGACAGATGGACAGATGGATGAACACATGGATGGATGGACAGATAGATGAACAGGTGAAGGGATGGATGCAAGGATGATGGATGGGTGGATGGATGAAAGGAAGGATAGACAGATGGAAGGATAGATGCATGGATGGATGGATGGATGGATGGATGGAAGGATGGACAGACGGAAAGATGGATGCATGGATGTGTGGATGGATGGTGGGATGGTGGGATGGTGGGATGGTGGGATGGTGGGATGAATATTTTAAAAAATGAACCTTGGGCATTGGGAACCTGGCAGAGTCCTTTGAAGAGCAAGACCTGAGAACTGGAAAGGGAGGGAACAACCCATTCCAACCCCACAAAAACCCAAGTAGTCAAGTCTCTGACCAGAGTCACAACTATGGATATAAAGAGAGGTGAGGGGCAGGTTTCTGTATGTCATCTTTATTCTCTAATCTTTATGCCGCTGTTGGAACCCTTTGCCAACCAACACGCATGCTGACTCTTGCCGCACAAGCCGATGTTTCTAAGAATCTGCAGGCGAGTCTCCACAGCTGGGGGAGGGGGCACGTAATTGGGGGAGGGGTGGGGTGAGGAGTGCAGAGGCTGTGGCGCATGGAGTTGGGAAGGAAACATGATCTGAGAACCAGGCTTTTTTGTCTTTAGCGACTTGGGAAGATAAACAGCGGTGAGGGTTACGTACGACGGACCATGGGAACAGTGTATGCAATGGGAACTGAGCTCGGGTGGCTGACCTGCGGGCCCGAGAGACTCACTGGCAAGGACAGCAGTGACCTTCGAGTCATCACGGGATGGGGCAGGCTGATGCGGTAGAGCAGATGCCCTCGTCCTTCTGCCTGAGTGATCCCTACGGGGACCAGGTGCAGGTCCCCTCCCACCCTCCACTTTAAGCCTTCACTGCCAGGACCCAGGGAGTCCAGCCTGGAGGCCACCTGCTTTGGTGGCATTTCCAGGAGAGCGGTCTCTCTGGAGGGAGATTTTCCCCCCTAAGATAAAGGAATCATCATTGGGAAAAGAACATAGAAGACAGAAAAAGAGAGAGAATGGAAAAATGAGGGCTCTTCTTTCTCCCACTCTTAGGAAAAATTCATTAATTTACCACGTTTATTGCTTTGAAAAAAATTCCCACTCTTGTCTTCTGATGTCACAGAGTTTATTGACTGCTTGGCTTTGTTCCTTCATCGACCAGTCTGTGGGAGTTCTAGTGGTGAAGTAGAACTCTCATTCAATCCTAGCTCTCAGGAGGCTGAAGCAGGATTACTAAGAGTCTGAGACCAACCTGGGTCACAAAGTGAGCTCAAGTTCAGCCTGAACTGCATAGTGAGACCCTGTCTCAAAAAGACAAAAAACCCCACAAAAACCCAAAAAACAAAAAAACCTCTCAATATGGCTCTTTCTGTGACACACCAGGATGTTACTGGGACTAGGTGTTGTCTAGCAATTTAAAGAAGTTATCGGGCCTGGCATGGTGGCGCATGCCTGTAATCCCAGCACCTGGGGAAGCTGAGGCAGGAGGATCTCCATAAGATCCTGTCTCAAAAAAAAAAAAAAAACTGCAGAAGAAATTCTCCAGAAAATTAGATAAATCCAAGAATATTGACAGAAAAAAATCACATGTAGCAATTCCCTAACAGCCTTTACAAAAGGTAAGAAATACCAGTCCAGAACTAGAACTTCAGCATAAATCTAATTCACAGATGAGTTAAAAATGTGACAAGGTGACTGGAGAATGGGTACACAAATCTTACAGGAAGGCCATCTTTCAGATTTTTTTACACATGATCAGTGTAGATGGCAACTGGTGTGGCTACGTGAGACAATATTATGGCCTTTTCTTGTGAAACTGAGCCTTCGTATTCCATGTGTCGATGAGCCTACTCTGGGGTCTACCCACAGGAAAACCAGGGGTCCTGTCTTAGAACGTGCAGGACAGACTTGTTTATAGTAGCAAAAATTTATAAATGCCCAACAGCAGAAAGAGAAAGCACCAGGCATGGTGGTGTATACCTGTAATCCCAGCACTTGGGAGGCTGAGGCGGGAGGGTCACTGTGAATTTGAGGCCAGCCTGGGCTACAAAGTGAGTTCAAGGTCAACCTGAACTGTATAGTAAAACTCTGTCTCAAAAAGAAAAGAAAGAAGGAAAGAAAGAAGGAAGGAAGGAAAGAAAGAAAGAGAGAAAGAGGAAGAAAAAAGAGAAAGCAGCTCTAACACATGCATCCAATGGACAATGACAAAACCAGCAAGATTGCAGATGAATCATAACAGCAGCAAGATGGAGGAATCTGATAATATTGAGAAAGCTAAGTCCAAAGAGTTATGTGCAACATGCAGCCCTTTTATTTCTTGTTGTTTAAACAGATTTTATGAGTACATGTTTGCAGCAGATAACGTGTATATTCACCTTAGGGAGCAGGTATTTACTTAACATACCTTAATTCTTTTTTTTGTCTTTTTTTTCTTTTCTTTTTTTTATTTTAAAGATAAAAAGAGGGAAACATTAACAGACATACAACATTTTACAACATATCACAAGCACAGTACAGACAATACAGAGTTACAAACAAAGTGGTAGGGAATTAACAATGGTGGTTGTATTACATATTGATATCTTCAAAGTGGCTTCTCATGAAAACAGATATAGACATGCAATACTGGTCAACCAAAGTTTTTTGTCTTTTTGAGACAGGGTCTCACTATGCAGTTCAGGCTGGCCTTGAGCTTACTTTGTAGCCCAGGCTGGTCTCAAACTCCCAAAGATCCTCCTGCCTCAGGCTCCTGAGTGCTGAGATTACAGGGGTGTGCCACCACGCCCGGCTCATACCTTAATTCTTTGTGTTCCCTTTAACTTCTCCTCTCTCTCCCCTCCCCCGTTCTGCAGACCCCTTTCCATGTGTGAGCACTCTATGTCCCTGTGTTCCACTGTCTTTTATTTTGGGTTTTAAAAATGTTATTTATACTTTGGGTTTCTCATGTAAGAGGAATTATGCGATATTTAAGCTTGTGTGTCTGATTTATTTCATTTAACACCACTGACGCAGCTCTTTTTATAACATTACGGGTTGCTAGGAAATGAATGGTCACAGCTCAAGGTGGGCAACCTGTTACGTTTGTCCCGGGAGCTGGGAAGGTGGATATTGTGTATTGATTTACAAATAGGATGAGGGGGACATGCCGGGACCAAGGATGAATGTGTCATGTCCAAGAGGGATGATTAACGCCCTTCTGCCCATCAGGGAGAGTGGGGGTTGATGGAAGCTTTTGGGGTGCTCTGAGATGTGACTCCTCAGGTAGAAGCACAGGCTAAGCAGACAGATGGCTGTGCCCTGTGTCATTAGGGTTCATCATCCAGTGCCCGCCAGGATAATCAGTGCCGTGGAGGACCACGCTCCTGCCCCGAAGGAGTGTTCAACCTGCTCCAGACAAACAGAACAACAATCAAGATCTTGAATCCAAAGTGAGTATTACAGCTGTGGAATCCATAGTTTTTAATTGCATGTTCCTGATTATAAAGTTGTTGTGAATCAAAATTTTTATGATGTTGCTCTGGCAATAAAGTCACTGGAAAGACAAAAATTTGGAAAGTACAGAACAGTATAGGGGCTGGGGATTTAGCTCAGTGGCACAGCACCTGCCTGGCAAGTGCAAGGTCGTGAGTTCGAGTCCCGGTACCGGAATAAAAACAAAAAAAAACCAGAAAAGTATAAGGAAGAAAATCTATTTGTTACTCTTCAAACTGGAGATAATCAATGATAACCTCTGTGCGTTTGATTAAATGACAGCCACGCAGCCCCCCACCCCCATCCCCATCCCCTTTGTAGTTTCTGACCAAGGCATCTAGCAAAGTGGTTCGGATTACGGTTCTTTCAGAGGGAGAATGGACTGAATTTGAATGCCAGCTTTGGTCACATCCCCTTGGAAAGCCACTGGACCTCCTGTGTGATGGTGATAGCTGTGTTTATTTTGAGGATTAACCCAGACAAAAGGCAGAGTGATTAGCAATTCTAGTGTCTGGATCAAGTCAATCTTCAGCAACAGTTGACTTATTACTGAAAGGAAGTGCCTGGTTTCAGGCAGAGATGTTTATCACCATGATGATCCCAGGATTATGATTATGGAAAGGCTGCATTATGTTTGACCCAGAGACAACCTGATAGGTGACTTTAACTTTGTGATTGAAACCATCCTTGGAAGGTTTGAGAGCCCAGGGAAACAAGCATAACTCTGCCCTTTCAGCTGAGTGGGGGTAGGGAGTGGGGGGTGGTTATTTATCCTTTTCTAGCAAGAAAGAAATGCCTTGCCTATAATTCTAGCACTTGGGAGGCTGAGGCAGGGGGATCGTGAGTTCAAGGCTGGCCTGGAGTACTTATCGAGACCTGGTGTGACGGTGAACAGGCATCGTTATCTTTTGAGTCTTCACTTTGGCCGCAGCAGCTCTGAGAACAATAACAGTCTGTACTTCTCGTGCACTGGGGATGCAGCTAGGACACGCATTGCATCCTTCAAATTTATGTTCTAAAAATAAGGGGGCTGTGAATATAGCTCAGTGGTACAGTGCTTGTTTAGCACTGTGAGGCCCTGGGTTCAATCTCCAGCAGAAAGAGAGGGTGGGAGGGAGAGAGAGAGAGGAAAAGAGAGAGAGAGACAGAGACAGAGAGACAGAGACAGAGGAGAGAGAGACAGACTGAGGCTTTGAGAAATATACAAAGAATGGTTTTGGGCCTCTCAACAGCAACTCCGCAGAAAGCTAAGGGAGCCGTGCTTCTAGCAGTCTGAGGAACACTATTTCCTAGCGGGAATCCATATCTGGCTAAATGACCGGTTAAAATGTGCAATGGAAAAGAAGACTTTCATACATGCAAATTCTGAAAGGTTGACCTCCACGTGTGCTTTCTCAGCGCAGTTGGTAAATGATGTGTGCCACGAAGACAGGGACTAAAGCAAGAAAAGGAAATCCACTGAACCCGGAAAACAGAGGGCCCGGCCCGCCTGCATGCGGCCAGCAAAGGGGGTGAAAGGGAAGGGAGGTCCCACAAAAGCTGAGAATCTCCCCTGGAGAGGGAGAGTTCCGCTCACACTGGAGCCAGCCAGAGGATCCCAGGAACGACTTCTTGGAGCAATGAACTTAATCAAATAACTGACGTGAATGTTGGTATTGAGAAGATAATTACTCAAGCAGAAAAGAGTCTGCGGGCAAATAAATGACAATAAAAGACAACTGCACTACAGGGGAGAGAAAGGGCAGTACAGCTCTGGGGGAGGGGCAGGCTGGAAATGCAAAGCCTATGGTAAACTTACTGCGTAAACACACCTGGCAGCGTTATCTACCGTGGCCCGCAGCAGAGGCGTTAGGGACCGAGGGTCCCGTGGGGAGTCCTCCCAGGGGCTTGGGGTCCAGAACCAAGAACGGGGCCAGAAAAGGCAGCGAAGATGCACGTGGATTAAAGGAAAGAGCTCGCAACGGTGAGAGCGAGCCAGGGAAAGGCTCTCAGCTCTCTTCAAGGATAAGGGAAAGGGGTCTTTCGTATCGGAAAACCCCGGATCCCCCCATACATATAACCCCCGGGACATTGTCCTATCAGAAACTCCCTTGACCTGGCGCCAGGTGGAAACTGCCCTGTGGACTGACCGTTCGGCTTCCTGCCAGATGTAAGCGTAGGACTGAAAAGAGCCGTTTTCTGACTGGTCCTGCACGCAGCGCCAGATTCAAACGAGGGCTTCAGAGCGGTACTTTCTGACTGGTGCTATGCGCAGGGCTCCGCAGCCGGGAGTCACTTAGGGGCCTGTGTTGTGCGCATGTCCTCTGGGTTTTTGTGACCTTTGACACATTCCACCCTGTTAGTTGTCTGGTGTGCCGCAGCCCTCATCTCCTATCTCTATCAGCGGCTGAGCAGATAAACAAAATGCGGTGTGTGAGTGTGTGTGAGTGTGTGTGTGTGTGTGTGTGTGTGTGTGTGTGTGTGTGTGCGCAATGGAAAAGCATTCTGCTTGCCGGAGGAAGCTGAATTCTGACCTGTGCTGCAGCTTGGACAAACCCGCAGGAGGTGGGCTGGGGATTTAGCTCAGCTGCACAGCGCCTGCCTGACAAGCGCAAGGTCGTGAGTTCGATTCCCGGTACCGGAAAAAAAAAAACAAAAAACAAAAACAAACAAAAAACCCACAGGATGTGAAGTAAGCTGGTCACCAAAGGACAAAAACTGTACAACCCCCTTTACAGGAGGTCCTAGCATCGCCAATCGACAGAAGCAGAGAGCCGGTGGGGGTGTGGGAGGGGAGATGGGGAGCCTGTGTTTAATGGGGGCAGAGTTGAGGGGGTGGATGGTGCATAGCTGTGTGAATCTGCTTACTGTCACTGAACTGAACTCTTGAAAATGACTGAAAGTGCATTTTATGGTATGTATATTTTGCCACAGTAATCTTTTAAAACCTCCCCCCAAATGGCCTGTCATATGTTAGACAAATAGTTGTAATTCTAATTATTTTCCTCATGGTAATAAATACCAGATTGATTGACTTAAGTGTTAGGAATCTCACCTATATTTTAAAAACTAGGTATGAAAACAACCTTTTTTTTTCTTGCAGATTTGCATATCTTTATTTTAAAGATCGATTACTAGAAATGTATACTCTAACAAATAATTCTTCTGTATAACCATCTTGCAATGATAATTTCTGTGCCTTAAAAATTTCTATGCCACTTTATAAATCTCTTCTGACATATTTTTTAATATAAAAAAATCTAAGTGTACAGTACATGGCTTAAAATACCACCTTCTAAAAACCTTTACATTCTGTCTTCTTTTCATAAGAGTGTCCCTATAAACATTCACTTTCTTAACATTTATTTGTAATACAATCTCTGAAATCAAGAACTATTCGTATTAAGGTTAAGTCCCTCTTATAAAGCCAAGATCCTCAGTAGTGAAAAAGGAAGTTTAAAAAAAAATTTTTTTGCATATTTTTATTTTATTGGTACATTTTCGATAGACATAATGATAATGTTCATCCTAGGGAAATTGTACCTGAACAGGACATATCTTGCTTCTTCTGAAAAAGGAAGTTTAAAATTTTTTTTTTTTTTGTATATTACATATTTTCTCAGTGGTACCAGTCTCAGTACATGGAATGGGAGTACTGACTTTGTTTTTAAGAGAACAGTAATTCCTACCTTAAAGCATGCTATTATTGTCTCCTTATTTAATAAAGCACCGCAAGGTTTGGAGATGAGAGATGATGCTTCCCCTGAGCGCCCTGCTGGGAAAGGACGGGAGATGCTTTGTGCGATTCTACCAGGAGCCAAACGGATGCGCAGTCTCGGAGCTGCTAGGCAGGTTGGGCGAGAAAGCCGAGAATGACGTGTACCTCTCCACACCCACCTCTGCAAGACAAAACTACTTCCCGGGTTTGTTGAAACTGCTGCAGAACTGCGCTATGACCTTTTCCTACATTTGAAACATCTCTGTCCCTTGGCATCGCGCTTTAAACGGTTCAGAGTAAAACTCTGCCAGTGAGTAAACTACGCAGACATTGAATGCAGTGAGCCCTGCTGTCTTCGGCCTCGACTTAGAGAAGCAAGAGACCCCGGAACTGGCCTCTTCATTTGCACAACTATTTCTTGACTCCACCTCTTGCTGAAGAGAAGCCGCCATTCTCCTTTAGGGATTTGCAACCAATTCACTTAAATTGTGAGGCGCTGGTTAAGGGAGACAAGTAGGCCACTTTTCGTAGAGCTTTCTAAGTAGAAACCGTCGTTGGGTTGTTGAAGGTTTCAGGAAGAATCAATCACCTGACTCCCGCATCTGCAACCCTGGGCCAAAGGCTGGGGCAGGACTGCAAGGACCGCCTGCGTTCCTTAGGGCAAGGTTGTTTTCCGAGCCGTTTGGTGGGTGCTTCTCACTAAGCTATTGCGATTGCGCGGCAGTCCTCCGGGTCTCCCACCCGAAGAGAATGCGATTGGCCCTTGGTGGGAAGAACTCCAGCACAAAGGTGGATCGCTCCTGAAAGCTCTATGATGTGCACTCTGCCGCTTTCAAAGAGCCTCAGACAAGGGGCTGGGGATTTAGCTCAGCGGCAAAAAGCGACTGCCTGGCAAGTGCAAGGTCATGAGTTCAGTTCCCGGTACCGGAGAAAAACCAAAAAAAAAAAAAAGAGCCTCAAACAAAGCAAACGCACAACTCAGATGTCCCCAGAAAATGCTGTCCTGCTTTTAAAGCCAGGCTAACGGTGTTTTAAACGAGGTTGGGAACTGCTCATGGTATAATGCCAAATTAAGAAACTGAGTATAAAATTGTACAAATACTCTGACACTGGTTAGGTTAAAAAAAATTCAGGAGGGAAAAAAAATCTATCAAAAATGCTTAGCATGGTTGCTTGTCTGGTTGGTTTTATTATAGGTGAATGTTTCTTAGTTTCTCTCCTTTCTGTGTATTTTAGCGCAAACACACAGACGTTTATAGTTGGGAAGCAAAAAGCCCTCGGCTTTGGTATGATCCTTGGAGGAAGCCTTTTGGTTGATCCGCTAAGGGAGCTCTTGGCAGTCACGGGCTGGGACCTGGGGGGTATCGTTGCAAGCCCTTTCTGGGTGGGCACAGGGCTTCTCCCTTGGGATCTGAGATCTCACCAAGTATCTGACCATGAAGCCACGTGGGACCCAAGAAGAATCAATTGAAACTAAAGCAGTTTCTCCCCCCAGCTGTTGCTCTACTGAGAAACTCACTTTCTGTGTTTTATTCATAACACAATAGTCAGAGGGCGTGGTGACACACACCTGTAATCCCAGCACTCAGAAGGCAGAGGCAGGAGGATCACTGCGAGTTGGAGGCCAGCCTGGGCAGCATAGTAAGAGTTTGTCTCAGCAAACTAACCAAACCACAATAGCCGATTGTTTCATATTTTGTCTCCTTTAGATGTCAAGATCATTGGGGCTGAGGATCTGGGCATTTTTCTTATTGTTTCATCTTCCTTGTGTCCACAGGTCTTCTTGCTGCACGGGAAATGATGTCTGTGTGTAAATGCATCACAGTGGTTGTAGGGATTTGTTACTGTCTATGGATGTCTAGGACTTTGACTTGGATTTTCACTTGTCTTCCATTCTGTCTGAAGTTAGTGTCAAATCATTTACAGCTTAGTTTCTATTTTTTTGTTTGTTTCTTGTTTTTATTAGTTTCTACTTTGAATTTAGGTTCTTTAGTGTATGCATCTCTAGTTTTACTTTTTTTAAATGATGGAAACATTTTTTTCAGTCAAGGTCTTACTCTGTAGTTCAGGCTGGCTTTGAGCTTACTATGTAGCCCAGGCTAGCCTCGAAGTCTCAGCGATCCTCCTGCCTTGGCCTTCCAACCACCACACCTGGCAAAAGTTCTTTTTAAATTTTTCATTTTTTAGGGCCGGGAATATAGCTCAGAGGTATAAGCACCTGCCTGGCAAGCACAAGGTCCTGAATTTGATTCCCAGTACCTCCCCCCCCAAAAAAAAAAAAATTTTTTTTTTTTTTTCATTTTTTGATGGTACTAGGGATTGAACCCAGAGCCTTTGCACTGAGCTACATCCCTAGCCCTTTGTAAATTTTGAAACGAGGTCTTGCTAAGTCACTAAATTGCCCAGTCTGGGCTCAGACTTGGACTTGCAATCCTCCTGGCTCAGCCTCTCAGAGTGCTGGGATTACAAGCATGCACAAGGCATAAAAGTTCTTTAAGGAAGCTTTCATATTTGAAATTCATTTTGTTTGTTTGAGGTAGGGTTTTACTACGTAGTTCAGAATGACCTTGAACTCACTGTGTAGCCTACGCTGTTCTTGAACTTGCATCCATCGATCCTCCTGCCTCAGCTTCCCAGGTGCTTGTAATACAGGTGTGTGCCATCATGCCTGGCTTATATCTGAAGTTCTCTAGGGACAATAAGCTTTGAATTTCTTCAGTAAAGGCTGTTTCTTCATGTAGCTTCATGTTTCCTCATGTGGCTATTAGAACACATTCATAAAGTGTTTGTTGATAACTAAGATTGCCAGCAATAATTTGGATTTTCACTTTATAGAAGTTTAAGTAAAAAATAAAAGTTTAAGTCATTGCTCCAATTCCAGCATGTTACTCAGACTCACACTTCCTTATGATCATGATGAGTTCACAAAATCACTTTGAGAGTGTATTTAGAAGGTTAACTTCTTTGGTCTCTGTGTGTATACCCATTGTCCGAGTGGCTTGCCCACTAAAGTGTGGGTCACTGTTTAGCTTGACGACTTAGAAGTCACTTGGCCAAGGGTGTAGGTGGCCTGTGAGGTCCATAGCTGTGCCTGCCATCTTTGACACCCTTGACTTTCAGCCACCCATCTTGCAAATTTGAGCTCTTAGTGAAAAAGAGATTCAGACCGGAAGGTATGGGGGAATCTGCAACAGCCATGCTATTCAATGGAAGGCAGTCAAGAAACATCTAGCACTCTTAAAACACAAAGTTGGCACAATATACGGGATACTGCCCATGCCAAACCCAAGCAAGCGCAGTATGAAAGACAAATCCCGTCACTGCGGGGACGGTGAATGCCCTTGAGAGGTTCCTCTCACTACCTAATCTTTGCAAAGTAAACCTCCCTCCCTTGGCAAAAATAAGAGATACTACAAACAGGAAAACGGTTTTAGTTAGAACTGTTAGGAGCTGTGGATGTAGGTCAGTGGCAGCAGTCACATTCTACCCCCGGCAACACAAAAACAGAGACAAAAAAGCAGGAAGATAGTTTGGGGCTGATGTTTACATTTTATAAACATTTTCTTATCTCTGAACTGGACTTTGTACGCTTTATCGAAGTGCTGTCTCCCATGAAAGCTTCAAATACTTTCCACAACACTAAGAAAGATTGATGCTAGCTTTGTAATGCTGAGATCCTAGATTTTGTGCTTTCTAGAAGATTTTAGTTTGTTCATCTAATACTATATGTATAGCTATATAGTCTTTTTTTGAGGGTAGAGGAGATTGAAGCCAGGGCCTTGTAGTTATATCCCCAACCTTTTTATATTTTGGAAAAGGATCTCACTATGTCCCTAACTTGCCCAGGATGGTCTCAAATTTTCAATCTCCTGCCTCAGCCTCCCAGAGTGCTGGGATTATAGGCAGGTGCCACCACGTCTGGAATAGTCTTAATTACTATTAATTTATTTTTCTGGTGCTGGGGATGACTTGTGCTCAGCCAATATTCTACCATTTAGTACTAAAAATTGGCCTGCTATTTAAACAGGTATTTCCTTCACGTCACATTATTATTATTTTCAATGCTAGCTTCCGTGTGTAGCATTGATTTATTAAAATAATACTCCTCTGGCAGTCAGACCAGCTAGTTTAACTCACAGGTGCTAAATCTTTCTGGAATATCACTTAGCAACAAAGAGCTATGTCCGAGTTCCCGTGAAATTTGAGCAAGTCAATAAATGATTCCTGTCA
Organism: Chinchilla lanigera; assembly: GCF_000276665.1. NCBI lineage: Eukaryota > Metazoa > Chordata > Mammalia > Rodentia > Chinchillidae > Chinchilla > Chinchilla lanigera. The sequence goes on along the minus strand of NW_004955465.1, from coordinate 6,408,058 downwards.
GTTGGACTGCAATCCAGGGATTCTGTTTAGTTTTAAAACTCCACTCAGGATAGGACTGATGGCCCTTGGCTGACTGCAAGGTCACTGCCAAGGTCAGTGGGAGGAAGGTTGTCTGTCACGGATTTGCTCTATCAGTAGAGGGGAGGTATCTATAAGTGGCAGGGAAAAAATAACTGCGTCTGTCGGGTCAGCACGTGAGGACTTGGCAGACTTTGGATTCAGAACTTTTTAAAGCCCTTTGCTGTGCTGCCACAATTCTGTAAATACACGTTGTGTTTATTGTAATACAGCTGGTGTTGTGCTGTGACTGCTTTCCTAATGCAGACTTTGCTATCTTGCAGGGCAAGGGCTGTACTTTCCTCACCCTGCTGTGACACACAGCCTTGTGCTTGTTGTTGTGGCATGTAGGTGGGTTCTTAATAGGGCTTTTTAAAGGAGTGAATATGAAACATCTTCAAGAAGGAGGTTTACTAATTTCACATCCAGTCCAGGGCTTTTGGTTTGATGAACGTGGTTCCACCACTGGGCATGGTGGCGCGCGCCTGTAATCTTAGCGACTCAGGAGGCTGAGGCAGGAGGCTCACCATGAGTTTGAAGCTAGTCTGGACTACACCGTGAGTCCAAGGCCAGCTTGAACGACAAAGACAGATCCTGTCTCAAAAAACAAAAGAAATTTTAAAACCCCACATTTATCTCATCATATACTCTCCGGTGATCTGGAGGGTTGGCAGAGTATTACTATTTCCATTTTCCACATGAAGAAGTTGAGCTCCTGCCCAAGTAAATTGTAGCAGAAAGATCAGAGCTGTGGTGTTCGAGAGCAGTCAGCCCACACACCTAATGTGTGTGTGTGTGTGTCTGGGTCCCATCTCCCTAGCGTGTCAACCTACTCATTTCACCCTCTTATCTTTATGGATCACCTTTAGAGAAAGATAAATGAAAACCATTCCCAGCCAGAGCCGGCCTGGTGTCTGGTTGGCAGCCACCGTGTTCCTGGGCAGCAGCATGTACTGAGGTAGGTCAGCAGCCGTGGGGGGCACAGGGTGGTATCTGTGGGTTGTGCGGTTCACCACTCCCCACTGGCTTGGCTTTGGTTTTGCAGCGCTGGGGACGGAGCCCAGGCCCTCCTGGCTGCTGGGTCTTCCCCAGTTTCGTAAATAGAGTGAACAGCTCTGTGAGTCTGGGTGCCGTGTAGGTCTGTACGGAGCTGAGAGCCCGGTTTCCGACGACCCTGTGCCAGCTGTCTTGGCTGAGACAGGCTTTCTTCATCCCTGGGAAGGGTCACATATGTGTGTTGCTCTAAAGGAGAATTCTGTGTGCAAGTCCATGTCCCCCTTTCTTCTTTGTGGAACAGGGGATTGATCCCAGGGGCTCTCGAACACGAGGCCAGCACTCTGTCACCAGTTGCAGCCCCAGGCCTTTTAATTTTTTCATTCTGAGTCAGGGTCTTGTGGAATTGCCCGGCTGGCCTCCAACTTGTGGTCTTCCTGCCTCAGCCTCAGGAGTTGCTGGGAATATGGTTATGCCCCACTATGATCGGCCTTCCTGGCCTTTTTATAACACATTATTGGGAAAAGGGAACACACCCTGATTGTTTAAATTGAAGTATTATTACAACATTTTTAAGGGCAGTAGCTATACCATCTCTGTCATTGACCCTTCTGTATCATAAGTTATAATGAGGTGCAAAGAGGGGAAGCAGATTTTGTACACTATGTACTAATAACCTGAAATGACCTTTTTCCTCAACGACCACTGGACATCGATAGGCTGTTTGTGCCGAGGCTGACTTGCGGCCTGACCCTGTTTCGGAAGAAACACTGTCGTGTGTTTCTGCATTGGTGTTGTATAGTCATTTGAACAATGACGTGATCACATCAGCCTCTATTAAAAATAAGAGGAAGTAAAGACCATGATGAAAATTACTGCAGGAGCTAACAGTGGTAAACTTTCTGTCATTGTATTTTTGACTCCTTGTGTTTAAGCTGGTCAGCTCTGGTTCACCGAGAGGAAAAGGAGCGAGATTTTTTGTCAAAGGTTGTGTGTAAAATGTTCGGGAGTCATGGCACGTGCAAATACTGGAAATGTAGAAAACTCTCCTGCTCCCTTTGGAATATAGAAATACAATTTGCTTATTTGTATTTTGGTTTCTTTTCCATCCACAAACATTGCAGAAATACATTGTCAAGTAAGATAACTGGCATCGTTTGGGAAAATGAGAACTATTTAATGTACAAGTGGTGTTTATTAAAGAGTAGTTTAACAGTTTCCCAAATTAAAGAGATGTTTATGGATGGTCTGACCAGGTCTGTCTCTAAATCCAGTTCTCGGAGACCGGTGTAGACCTGGGAGTGGCTGACTAGCTACTCATCTGCACCGGCTGCATCCCAAGCAGGCCTGGGCCACTGGCTGGAGCCTAGAATTTCGCCTCCCCAAGGGGCCTGGTCTGGGGAGAAGGTGGTGGTGGTGGCGGCCCACAAGCAAACCCGAGGGTCTTTCACAAATCCTGGAAACAGCCTTGAAGTTGAAACCTTTCCAATTTCTTGAGAAAATTATCCTTAAGAATGGAAAGACAGGGCTGGATGTGGGGTGAAGCTGTGAGCTTCCTCCTCAGAATGGCAACTAAATAAATAAATCGTGCAACTTGTATTTTTATGCTATCCAGCCAAAAAGAAAAAAAGTCTCTTTTACTTTTTACCTTCATGCCAAAGAAGTTATTTCTGGTGAAGACTTTCCCAGAGAGTGGTGACTGTCTGTAAAAACAGTTGTTAAGGGTCAGAAATCGGATTTTTGGCACAATTTTCTGGATTACCAGAATTTTAAAAAAACACCTAAAAGTCCCCAGAAAACTCCATCGCTATTCTAAGCATTCTCTCTTCACTCGTGTTTTTGTTCAAAGCCCGGTTGGCAGTCTTTTGCAGGAGTGAGCAGAAGGAGACGTTTACTAGGTAATTGTCCAATCCAGTGGCCCTGGCGATCGGCTCTGCGA
>NW_004955465.1:6392508-6403654 GCF_000276665.1 Chinchilla lanigera | reverse complement strand
CAGAGGGCGCCCCGGAGGCGGGGGTGGCGCGCCTGGCCGAGGCGCCCGGCAGGGGGCTGGGTCTCCTGCGGTCACCGCGAAAAGGGCTGAGGGTTCCTTGGGGTGGAGCGGGAAGGTAAAAAACACATTTTAATCATGTTCTGGGCGCTGGACTCTGGGTGCCCACGTGACCCGGGAGAGGGTCCCCCCCCACTTCCCGCTGTGGTTTTGAAAGAGGCTTGAGCTGCCGGACTCCAGCGCCACGGCGGGGTGGCCTTAGGCTGGGGAGGGGCCGCCTGAACGCACTCCAGCCGGGTTTTGTTTTGCAAGCAGCTTTGAAGGCGGGCACTGAGCGAGTTGCGACCTGTTTTCTGCTTAGATTTATTTATTTCTGGAGCATCCTCATCATTGATTTTATTCAGTCTCTCTCTGTTTTTTTTTTTTTTTTTTGAATTAGCAAAGAATTGTTTTAATCGTGGTGCCGTTTTGTTTTCTGAACAATATGTGTCCGGGAATTTCCGTGAAAAAATGTGCCAAGCAATAGGAGGAAAAAAAAAACCCCAAAACAAAAAGTTTTGGATTTTTAAGTTAGTTTTAAAATCGTACCAGCATTTAAATGGGAAACTTTTACTTTTCTGCCGCAATCTTCCAGGATTTGGGAAGCACATGATTTGAAATTTGTGGATTACACCCAGTACAAATCCAAGTTAGAATGTGTAAGGATTCTTTAGTGACTCCTTTTTCCCACATTTTATGAACTAAGTATTTATTATTAGGAGGATTTAATTACTATTTTTGCGGTGGTGAGGATCAAACCTACGGGCTCAAAGTTGCTAGACAAGTGCTGTATCGCTGAGCTACACCCCACCCCCCAGCCGTCTCTGTACTTCAAAATGGATTCGAACCTATTCACGGAGTATACTACTCCTTTGGCTTCCTGTGTATTTTGCAGAGAGGTAAAATTTTAGTGAATTCATTTACAGGGTAATGAACTGCATGAAGATACATATTTTATTAGGCTTCCTCACCCACGCATTCGGTTTGGGGGCGAATCAGTGTTTTTTCACTGTGTAAAGTCTTAGGATTCTGTCTTTTCAGCTAAAAGTGTGTTGATAAACTTGTGGAGTTGTACATCCCTCCGGGAAGGGAAAATGACCCAGCTGAGGCGGAGGAGGCTTCCTCGCTCCAGCCCCTGCCTGCGCGCATTCTTTGGGGCCCCCGAGTGGGAGTATCCCCCAAGTCCTCCCAACTTGGAGTGAGGCTGTCGAGGGCGAAAGAGCCCGTGAGTGCTGACTGCTGCATTTTCCGAAACTCCTGGCGACTGGCTGCGAAGTCAGAGCGAGCGCCCCTACCTGTTTTTCCGGTGCTGCCGTTTGTGTGTGGGGATCTGTTTGCCCATGGCGAGCACTTACAAGTAGGAGGGCCTCTTCGCTTCTGCTTAATGAATGATGATGAAGGCCTTAATAAGTACTTTCGTCACCAAAAGAAGGTTTTTTCTAAACAACAACAACAAAACCTTTTTTTTTTTTTTTTTTGCGGGGGGATGGGCAGAACCAAAAAAACCATTGTAAAAACCATTGGTTGAATTTAAAGTTTATTTCAAACCCTGCCACTTGATGGGCGGGATGAAACGGGTTATCTTTGTTTTTTTTTTTTGGTTTTTCTCCGGTACCGGGAACCGAACTCACGACCTTGCACTTGCCAGGCAGGCGCTTTGCCGCTGAACTAAACCCCCAGCCCCGAAACGGGTTATCTTTGGAATGACTGTTCCTTTTGTAAACGAATTTGAGGGTGTAGAAGGCTCCAATCTTATTTCCCTTTAAAACATCTCCTGCCCATTTTCTCCAGCACAAACACTTGTCCATTTGTAGGACGGCGTTAGAGTGTCATTACGTCTCTTCCCTGTCCCTACCCGTCCTGTAGGTCCTTATTTTAGGGTTGATGGAATCTACAGCTACTTTATTTCGCTGCTTCTTCTGTTCTATTTCATTTCATTTCATTTATTTTAAATGTTTTTTGGTGTTTGGTAATTGTTACACATTTGACAATATGGAAGGCGTAGCTTGGAGGATGTACGTTGTGAGTCTTTCTTGTAAGGGACATCATATTAATACTATTTTCCATTAAAGCCGACTTTCTCTAGTTTTATTCTTGCCCTTGAAGCAAATTGCTGCTCTGTCCTGAAATTTGTCACCAAAGTAACCACTCCCCGCACTTGGCCCATTCACCAACCTGTGGGTTTTGTAGGAGGATTAAAAGCAGAACACGGTCATTAACCTTCAGAAATGTGTGGTTGTAACTTTAAGGCTTGCTTGTCTCCAGGTTTCATGATTTCCAAGCCAAAATAGATACAGCTCGTTCCCAGCATGCCAGGGGCCTCTGGAGTCAATGCCCAGTATCAAAACTCACTGCAACTCAAACCAAAAGGCCTGTGGGACATTGGCACTGAATTTTAGAGTGGGAAGGACATGGTCCCCAAGCCCTCAGAAACTGCTTGTTCTCAGTGGGGACAGATGCCTTGATCTGCCCAGGCTCCCAGGGCCTGCCCCCCGGGCTGCCTGGCCTGAGAACCCAGGTGTCCTCACTTTGTCCTCTCTGTGTGCCTTCACAGCTCAAGCTGCAGGCGGGACATGGCAACAGGATCCCCATTTGCTCGTTTACTCAGCGAGAGTTTCCTGGGCATCTGCTGTGGGCATGTGCTAGGTGCTGAGGAAAGTCAAGGTGAAAAGACAAAGACTTAAGTATGGGCTCAACTGTAATAAGGAAGGGTAGGGCTGGGGTGTGGCTCAGTCACAGAGCGTTTGCTTGACAAGTGCAAGGCCCTGGGCTTGATCCCCAGCACCACTCAAGAGAAGAAAGGTACTGAGCTGGCTGGGTGTAGACCGGCTAGTGAGGCCCTGGGAAGGGTGTACACAGGAAGTGGCACTGAATTAGACTTGGGAGCATTTCTGCTGGCCAGGGTGGAAGGGCTTAGAAGAGTGAGAAGACCCTGAGTCCTATGGAGTGGGCTCCAGTCTGAGCTGGAAGCAGACAGGAGAGGGGGCAAGGATGTTGGGAAAGGCATAGAGGGGCGTTTGGCTGGGCAGAGGGGAGCCGCGGTTATTAAATCTGGATAAACTGTGTATTTTGTAAAAACTCGGACCCGCCATTATTAATGGCTACCATCACCTGGCAGACGCTTCTGAGGGTCCAGCTATATGGGATGTGTTATCTCTGGGCTCAAAACCAGCGTCCCAGTTTACAGATGGGAAACACTCATGGCTGCAACAGCTGGGAAGTGGTTGAGCTGGGTTTGGAACCAGGATACCCAGAGGCCTGAGAGAAAAGCAAGCAAATGTTAGAGTTCTTCTATTCTACTTGTAAACTCTTTTCCAGCTAACTTTCTTGTAACCCGCTGCAGTCCCCACTGCATTCCTGTGAAATATTTATGTATTTCAAAACCATTGTTTTCTACGACTGATCCCTTGTAAGGCTTCTATCTGCTTAGGAATGAAACAGCACCCATATGATTCTGTATTAAGGAGCTGATCCTTGATTCTGAATTAGTCTGTCTTAGTTGTTATTTAATGGGGCAAAACAGCTCTGAACAGTGGTTAATTTTTTTCTCCAAATATAGGCAGGGTTTCATTGTTCTTCAGGGGGTGGGGCTGTTTGGGGAAGGAAAAAATAATCTGATTCCCCTGATGCTACAATGCTGACTCTTTCTGGTGGAGCAAAGGAGGGTTTGGGTGTGACTCAGGGAGTGTACCGTGACTCTCAGCTAACCAGTCTTTCCAGAGGAGAGGGTTCCACAAGGTTCCAGAAGGTTCTAGCGCTTCAGTGCTCATCCCTGAGCCCCCCACCAGCTTTTCTTTTTTTCCCTTCTGCTGGCCTGGTGGTCCCAGTGGTCCTGACTCAGACAGTCAGATGCAGTTCTGATGTGGAAGCCAGAACCCTCCGGCTCCCAAACGCAGACCCTGAGCCATGCATTTGAAATGCTGTCCTGTGAAATGCTGCTGCTGACCACTGGCGCACACTGGCAGGGTGGGCTGGAAGGATCCACGCCCTGCAAAACCTCATAGACATTTTTATAAAATGGGGACTCTTTAGTGAGAAGCTCCCGCAAACAGATCAAAGGTTTTGCTGGGAAATAAAATTCTTGACAAATAAACATAACATCTTTTGTTTTATCTGGCACCTGGAATAAAAAAAAGGAGTTAGCTCTTTTTGTCTTTTTTGCTAGTTCAGTAGAATTTACCTGTATAGTTTCTATGATCTATGAAGGCATAGTTTAACTTAGCGTAGTAGCCTTCTACAAAACTGTGCTTTAAATGTATCCAGTAAACTAAGATGCTTTACAACTTTTACACAATTTAAGGAGATTAAAAACAAATACCTCCACAAGACAGAGCAACTCAGCAGGGCCTGGTGTTAAAACATCTTCCCAGAATAAACAGAGGGACATTAAAAGGTAGTTTTCACATATTTAAATTACACCAAGATTCCTTCCACATATCTGTCTTCTTAACCAACTCATTGCTAATGTGGGGGCATGAAGTTTCATTAAATACTTGTGGTTTTGTTTTCTTCCGTAATCAAGAGCCTTTTAAAGTGCTCCCAACCAGTGGAATAAGTTGTACCCGTTCTCTACACATGGAGGAGCTGCCTTTTTATGGGTTATCAGATAACTTGTCAAGAATTTTCTCAGAGTTTGGTAAAACAGGTGTAAGTTTTTGCATTTGGAAATAATTTAAAGTAGAAATCCCTATTTTGGCGTTACATTTGTAAAAACCAAATAGTCTTGTGACAGTCTCTGCTTCAGGAAAGGAAGTCGTCTTTCTTAGAATTTTCTTGTCCCTTCAATAAATCTCTTCCATACTATTAAAAATGATCATTCTAGATGAGTTGTCTCAGACGGTCCCTTTGGTGTCCTATGGGCAACCTTAAAAACTGAAAATGTGTCTGTCTTAATATACAATCCCTTTTTTGTTCTCTTCTGCTTTTAATTTAAACTTATTTTAGCTCCCACATTAAAACATCAAACTGACATGCAGACACAAACTATAACAGTAACACATAAAGTTTCTGTGCTTAATGCGCAGTTTCCTCCAAAATGTACTAAAAATGGTAGGCTGGGGCAAAGATAAACCACAGGAAGGTGATTTCAGGACCAGGTCATAACTACAGGTTGCCCACCACGGAAGCCAGTGAGATTGGCAGAGGAGCTGCCCCTGCAGTACCTTGGGGCCGTCACCGCCCATGTAAGCCACCCGTCACAGATATAGAGGGCTTGTCACTCTGCGCAGACTCAAGCTGTGCAGCTGGAGGGCGCTGAGCTGGAGCAGGCTGCAGATGTGCCTGTCCAGGTTTTGATGCAGTAAACGCTGTGTGATCACTCTGTTCCCTCTGAGTACAGCCCACAAGCCATGCAGTGTGAAAACAGAAAAACTCATAAAAGAAGTAGAGCTTTTTTATTTTTGGTCGTGGTGGTGGCGATATTGGGGAGTGAACCCAGGACTTTCACTCTGAGCTGCAAGGTGTCTTGTTTTTTATTTTTATTTTTTATGTTAAAACACAGTCTCACTGAGTTGCTAAATTGTTCAGGTTCGGCTCAAACTTGAGATCTTCCTGCCTCAGCCTCCCAGAGTGCTGGGATTATAGGCCTGTGCCACTACATCCACTGGCTTCTTTCTTTTCTAGTGAAAGAAAATTTTCACTTGAGTGCTACCTCCACAGCTGCTGGGTGAAGAGAGAAAAAAGAATCAGAGAAGACACTTTTATTGAAATGTTTAAAGGCAAAGCCCTTCTATGCTACCCTGGGGTAGAAATGCAGGTGGGAGTAGATTGTCTCTCTGGTTGAGCTTCTGAGATCAGGGTAGTGAGCAGTAATGTCTTCACATGAGTCATGTGTTTGCTTTTGCTTTTCTTCTACTGTACTGAACTGAACAAACGCACTAGTGCCTCCTTGTGCAAAACCCTGTGTTAGGTGCGCATAGGAGTGGCAGATGACTAAGCGTCGGACTTTGCTCTCCAGGCCTGGGGTAGCCAGATGTGTAGATAATGGTGCAGAAGTGGGCGGAGGTGTTTCACGGTGGGTCTGTAACTCTCACAGATGGATACTCGGATACTCGGCATTTCAGCTGCTGGGTGGGGGGTTAAATGAGTCTTGGAGGTGAGGTGTCATCTTACATAAAGAAGGATAATGAAATTTGTTTCTTTTTATTTAAGATCTTTTAAAGAAACTCAAACAAACCAGGCATGGTGGCACAAGCCTATGTTCCCAGTGTCTAGGAGGCTGGGGCAGGAGGACTGCCGAAAGTTCAAGGCCAGCCTGAATTGCGTAGCAAGACTCTATCTCAGAAAAACCAAAACAACAACAACAAAGAAACTCAATAAAGCATATGTGAAAAATGCTTTGATAATTATAAAAAGCAAATAGGCCTTGAGAGCAATATTACTGCATTAAATAATTATAATTTTCAGCATGTTTTCTGAACTTTTCTTGCCTAGACCACTGTTCTAGGGCCCTGCCTACAAAGATATGTAAGGCTCTGTTTGAGACAGATATTCCAGACTGTTGACTGAATAACTGAAAGAAGGAGAAGAGAAACAGGAAGAGAGGGAAAAGGTTGGGAAGAGGGAGACAGAAGGGCAGGAGACCAGTAGGAGAGGAGGTACATATGCTGGAGAAGATAGAGGTAGGCCCTGGAGGTGTAGCTCAGTGGTGAATGTTTACCTAGAATGTAGGAAGCCGTGGGTTCAATTCCCAGCTGTGGAAGAAAAAAATTTTTAACTGATTGCACCACTGGAGCTTCAAAAATTTTTTCTTTTAAAAGGGAAAAATATAGTTAAATAGCATGGGTGTCTAATGAGCAGAAAAATTATTTTAAAGTTATTTTTACAAAATAAAAAATAATTATTTTAAAACATTTTTACCTTGTTATACTGCATGCTTCTCTCCAATATATTTGTCTTGTTTTTTCTTTCTATAATATTTTGGTAACAAACTTTAAACTAACACAGCTAATTTTGGAGTTCTTTTTTTCCCTGGTAGTACTGGGGATTAAACCCCAGGTCTTGCTAAATTGCTGAATTTCCCAGGCTGGATTTGAATTTACAATCCTCCTGCCTCAGCCTACCATAGCGCTGGGATTACAAGCATGCACCACATTACTTGGCTGTGGAGTTACATTTTTTTTTTAATAAAGAGGAAAGAATGTTATTTGAACACAGTAAGATAAAACAGCTCTGTACTGCTTATGTATTCACGTGGTCCACTTGGATTAAAATCCAGAACATGTTTTTCTTTTAGCTAATGATGAAGGGATCTTTATATAAACGCTAGCAACTATTACTTGTTTGAACAAGTTCAGAATGAAACAAAAAAAAATTGTTTGTGCTTGCAGGTTCTTTGTAGTATGAATCATTTGTCTGTGAGTCTGAAGATAAAACAATTTCTGAAGAGTCAAAAACTTTGACGAATGTTGCTTTTTCAAGGACAGCTATTTTAGTTTAAAAGAAACATATTCTTTTGTTGGTTAGACTCAAATGAATCTTTTGCTTATCATTTTCATAAGAAGAATATGATGTCTTTCATCTTCTGTGCCACTGAAATGTGATTTAAAAATGGAACTATGGATCTCCTTCATTCAATTCCTAACATGGTTTAAAATTTCCCACATCTAACACACATATGCAGCAGTATTGGAAATTTCTTTGCAGCTAGGAACTTTTAAAACCCATATACTCTAAATAAATACATTTATTTAAAAATTAAGTCTTCGTACTTGATGGAATTTGCCTTTTCCCAAAGTGCGCTGTATGAATTCAAGAGTGACCCCGTCACTTTAATCAGAACAAACTTCTACATTATTTTCAACAAGAGTGGTTTCCTAAAATAGAGTTACAGAATGAGTGAGCTAAAGGAATCTTGGATGTCACTGAGCCCAATAGATAACAAAACTGAAGCCCAGAAAATATGAGGTGAGAGAAAGCTAAACTTACGTGTTTAATACAAAGATGAGCTGATTTACCAAATTTTGAATTACACACAATTTTTAAAACATGCAAATGTTCCCTGGCTCAGGTGGAAGGATCCAGTGCTGCTTTGGAGGCAAGTGAGAGGGTGTGACCAGCTTTCTTTTTTATTTTATTTTATTTTATTTTATATTTTGTTTTTTTCCAGTACCGGGAATCGAACTCATGACCTTGCACTTGCCAGGCAGGTGCTGTGCTGCTGAGCTAAATCCCCAGCCCCTCCCTTTTTAAAAAAATTTTTTGTTTTGTTAAAATCTTATGTGAAGTACAATGTATTTTCTTTTTCTTTTTTTTTCTTTTTTTTTTGGTACTGGGAATCGAACTCGTGACCTCAGGCTTGCCAAGCAAGTGCTTATGCCACTGAGCTACATCCCCGGCGGTTACTGACCTGCTTTCTACCTGCAGTTACTCCTTGATTTAAGCACAGTTCTGTGTGAATCTTCCCTGGGCTGAGAGGGGCAAATGGAACTGTCCAGGTGGCTTCTTTTTCCCCAGTCACTTGTAGACCTCACATGGCCCAGTGCCTTTTGTGGTGGATAGAGCCATCGCTGGGTGCACCTTCGTTTCCTTTTCTCCCCAGCTCTGTTTCCCAGGTCCTTTGGCCACATCGAAGGCTGCAGTGGGATGCTTACGAAAGGTAGAATAAGTAAGCAGGCTTTGCCTAGGGACCGGAAGCAGTCTTGAAAGGCTGGTTACGCACGGTAGTTGGCTCTCATTCATTTCTGCACCTTCGTCTTTCCCATACAGTTGTTAATCTCTTTACTGAAATGCCAAGCAAAACACGTAAGGGCTTGAGTTCTGTTGAGGGCGGGTTGTGGTGAACATACGCAAGTCTTTCCGTCAAGCAAGAGGAATTTTTTTGTTATTATTAACAGCATGTGGAATTACTTGCCTGGAGTGGGCCAGGCCAAGACAATGAGGTGTCTTTAGAGATGCCAGCGCATCCCTAGAGGTAGGAATGTCTTCAGAAACTAGGAGGATATTTAAATAGAGAAAACTGGGGGCTGGGGATACACCACAGCGGTTACAGTACCTGCCTGGCAAGTGCAAGGTCCTGAGTTTGATTCCAGGGACCAAAAAAAAAAAGAGAGAGAGAGAAAGCTCAGCAATTCCTTAACCCAGCACTTAATCGACTTGCCTCTCATTTTCCTGGACACAGCTCTTTGCTCAATGTCTTGTAACTAACTATTCTAGTCGTCAAGGATTGAGTTTACACTTTGTCAAATGAATTTTGTCTCATAAACTCAACGATGTGTATACTTTGGATACATTTTTTTGAGGAGGCGGTGCTGGGATTGAACCCTGGGCCTGCCCACTGAGCTACGTCATCATATCCCTAGCACTCTCTGCCCCCTTTAAAATTTTTTATTTTGAGACAGATTCTCACCAAATTGTCTAGGGTTGGCTTGAATCTGTGACCCTCCTGTCTCAGCCTCCCAGGGTGCTGGGGTTACAGGCTTGCACCACCTTGTCCCGCCCACTTTTGGGCGTATTTATTCACAGCTGAGTTTGCCCTCACTCACTCTTTTTGTTGTTGTTTTAATTTTGTCTTGTGCTTGGTGCTGGGCTCAAATGTACGCATTCACTCTAGCACTGAGCTACACTCCCAGCCCTTCTCCCCCGCTTGAGATGCTTCTTTATTTTGAGATCATTTTAGATCCGCAGAAAAGTTGCCTGGATAGGGCAAAGTCCCTGTGTACGTCTGCCTCCTTTACAGCTCAGTTGGTGAGGCTTTTACAGTGGCCCCTTGTTTAATCAGTTAAGAGCCTCAGGCCTCCCATCCAGGCAAGGCTAATCCTTCCTTTTATATCCTTGCAGCTGGAGTTCCTTTTGGAAATTGCTCTTCGGACTGAACTGCTGAGCAGTTTCCAAACATTTCAGAAGAAAGCCACCCCCATCCTCCTTCAAAAAGAGAGCAAGGCCGGGGATGTGGCTCGGTGGTAGAGCTCTTGCCCTCCATGTGCAGGGCTCTGGATTCGATCCCCAGCAGCACAAAAAACCCAGAAAACACCAAAACCCAAAAAAACGGAGAACAGTTACGCAGGGCCACCCTCAGCCCTTCCCAGGTTCTAGTGCGGCTTCTGCTTTTTCTTGTCTCTTGAGGTTCTTGCCTCGTTTCCAACAGTGCCGCTTGGGGAGTGTCCCCGGGCAGCTAGAATGTCACACAAGTTTGGACAGCAGAGCTCGCCTGGTCCAAGCCTGGCAGCGGTCGAGGTTTGCCAGCTCTGTGCCCCATGCGTGGAGGAAGAGGCCTCTGTTCGGGCAGCGCAGTGCCCGGGCCTGCCCGGAGGAGCTGTTCCCAGGGAGGGCCCGCTCCGCACCCACGCTCACCAGTGCCGGCTTGTTGAGAAAGAAAGTGCTTCCCTGGCGTGCCCTGATGCAGCCAGGCGCTGTGGGAGCCGACATGCCACATTCCTGTGCTCTTAGCGTATCTGCCCCATGCCGCCATTGTTTCCTAAACCTGTTCTTGGTTTCTTTTTTTTTTGCAGCCTTGCAATGTTAGGCGAATACTCCACCACAGAGCTACACCTTCCAGCCCAAACCATTTAAAAATATTTTGACAGTGAAATTCCTTATCTAAAACGTACAGAGATGTCAGGCGTGGTGGCGCAAGCCTGTAATCCCAGCACTGAGGAAGCTGGGTTATATAGCAAGACCTTGTCACAAAAACCAACCAAACAAAACCACAGAGGGACACACACACAATACACATCCATAGACACACAGGCACACACATGCGCACGCACATGCTCAGGCGTAGGAGACAGGTTTGGCAGAGAGGCATCGAACACAGCAGCAAGACAAGCTGCCCTAGAGGGAAGGACCAGGGACCTCTGATCCCGATAGTTTCTCCAGCGTCTTGAAGCCTTTTCACAAACGTTAAACAGTAATTCAATATGTTTTAAATCTCTCTTAAGGTAAACTATCGTAGGCAGTGAAATGCATAATTTGTCTTAGCAAATTAAAAAGCAGGACAGTCTTCTAATCTTTTGCAGATTTACTTATGTTACAGAGCAAGTTAAACTCTTCTAATCTCTCTCCTTTTTCTTTCTTTCTTTTTTTCTTTCTTTCTTTCTCTCTCTGTGTCTCTCTCTAGGTCTCTCTCTAGGTCTCTCTCTCTCTCTCTCTCTCTCTCTCTCTCTCTCTCTCT
>NW_004955465.1:6311009-6392408 GCF_000276665.1 Chinchilla lanigera | reverse complement strand
AAGGCAATGTCCCAGTTTCTATTCTTCAATAAATCCTGGAGCGGTGTCTGTTGAGTGTGTGGATGTGTAAGGAAATGATAAGACAGCCCCTTATTCTAAAAGTACAGAGAAGCAGTAGAAATAGGCTGTACATTAATTTTTTCTCTAAAGCAGCTCAAAACTGGCATCTCTCTCTCTCTCTCTCTCTCTCTCTCTCCCTCTCTCTCTCTCTTTCTTTCTTTCCTTCTTTCTTGGTACCAGGAATCAAACTCAGGACCTTGTGCTTGCTAGGCAGGCGCTGTGCTAATGAACTATATTCCTGGCCCCAATCTCTTTCTTTAAAATGTGGACCGTCCACAACACTCTTTGTCAACATGTTACTGTTCTAGGGCTTCTGTGTGAGTCTTCTGGAGAGCGGGTCATTGGAAATGTTCATCAAATTAGACTCACTGCCAAGAAAAATATTCATCCTCACGGCATCTTGAGAGGAGATGGGCTTCTTTTTGCGTTGCTTAACGTTTTCCATTTCCTCACACCATGATTTCTTTTCCGTTACTGTGTCTTTTACTGTGATTGCAGAAAATACTTTTGTAGAGTTAGCTTTTTTCTCTCACCTACTTTTTTCTTTGACCATACTTGCCGGTGAGGTCTTCCCACTTTGTGTCTGTCCCCGGGAGCCCTCTGCTCAGGGACCTGCGGCGTTGGGGACGTGGCATTTTACCCAGCTGTGGGTCCAAGTGTGAGTGTGATAGAGACTGGAATAGCTCAGTGACAGCATCAGAAATGTGCTCGTACAATCAGAGGGGTATTTCTGGACTGGGTCTGGACCTGAGGGGCAGTGCTATGAAGGACATTATTAGGCTATGTAGTGAAATTTGAAAAAGTTTGTGGATTAGAGAATAGTATTATACTCGTTTAAATTCCCTGATTTTGAAAGTGGTACAGTGGTTTGATAAAGGAATATTGTTGTTCTTGGGAAATATATGCCGAAATCTTTGAGAGTCAGAGCATGATTATTCTCAAATGCTTCAGAAAAGTGATACATACCCACCAAATAAGTCTGCACACGTCTCTGGAGATGGGGAGAAGGAGCTCGGCAAGGTGTGACCTGGGGGAATGGGGCGAAGAGTCTCGCAGGAGTGTTTTTATCCTGTTTTTGCAGGTTATTTCCACATTGAGCGAGTGCTGTCTTACTTACGCCGGTTTCTCCCTTTGCCCCACAGGCAGACGGGCACCATGTCCCGGCTCCAGAACCAGAACACCATCCAGGAGCTGCTGCAGAACTGCGCCGACTGCCTGATGCGGGCTGAGCTCATCGTGCAGCCTGTGAGCGTCCCTCCCCTCCCCGGCCCTGACCAGGTCCCCCGCCACCTGCGGCTGGCTGCAGCCCGCTGGCCCCGTGTGCATCCCTGTCCCCGATCTCTGCCACAGGCTTGGTGTTTACAGATGATCTTTTCCAGAACAGAGCAGAAAGCGGGGGCGTTTTAGTCCGTTTCCTGTTGCTAATAAGACAGTGACACAGATGCCTAAATTATAACGCACAGAGGTATATTTAGGCTCACAGTCCAGGGCCAAGGTCGAGGGGTCCTATTCAGTGATGCCTTTTTGCTGGCGGAGTCCCCAGCGGTGCAGCGTGTCACATGGTGAGAGACGGGGATCCTGTGGGCGGGAGGCCTTGCCAAGCTGGCTTTTGTAGCAGCCCCACTCGGAAGGTAATCCACGAATCACACAGAGGGATTAATCCCCTCTCACATGTCCCGCTTCTTCATAGTTCATGATAGGGGTTACATTTCAACAGGAATTTTCTTTCCTAGTACTTGGGAAGGAACCCAGGGCCTTTTGCACTGAGCTATATTCTCGGCTTTTTTTTTTTTTTTTTTTTTTTTTATGAGACAGGGTCTTGCTATATAGTTTGGGCTGGCCTTGACTTCATGGTGATCCTCCTGCCTCAGCCTCCCTAGTGCTGGCATTACTGGCGTGCACCACCACAGCTCCTGGAACAGTGTTCTTACACAGTGAAATCCCCATAAATGAGAGTTCCATGTAAATATAAAAGATGGACGCATTTCACATATTGAAGCAAGGGGAAGATGAACATTCTGTGAATTTCCTTTTAAAATCCAAATGAAAATTTAAAAGACTGTCCGCAAAATTTGTTTCCTGAGTCTCCCTCAGTGACCTCCTAATCTCAAGTTCATAGGATCACTTTCAGTGAGGAATCTTTTGCAATGTGATGAGGCGGGGACACCTGACACCTGTTCTGCGTATAGTAGGTTTTGCTTCCTTTCCGCACACGAAGCTTTCCTTCCCAGTACGATGTGTTTTCCCTCCTGTGAACTGTTTCCTTTAGGAACTGAAATATGGAGACGGGATCCAGCTGGCTCGGAGCAGGGAGCTGGATGAATGCTTTGCACAGGCCAACGACCAGATGGAAATCACTGACAGCTTGATCCGGGAGATGCGCCACATGGGCCAGCCCTGCGACGCCTATCAGAAAAGGTGCAGTTGTCAGGCACGGAGCGGGCAGCCCCGCACACCCACTCCCGCTCGGTCCCTCTGCTCCAGTCTTCCTCCGGGAGAAGCACCAGGTTCCTGGGGAAAGCCTTCCTTCCTTGGTGTTCTGCAGCTTTCTGTATCTTCAGTAAAAAACGACCCAAATCATACTTTCATCTTTTTGTAGAATCACAAAGCTGCCACGAGAAGAATGAAATAGATTTGCCCAAGAGCGTTCTGTTTTTTATTTTTATTTTTGTAAATTTTTCTGTGTGATACTGGGGATTGAAGCAGGGCCTTTGCGCTGAGCTACATCCCCTGCCCTTTTATTTTATTTTTTTATTTTGAGAAAAGTCTTGCAAAGTTGCTCGGGGTGGGCTTGACCTCGCGATCCTCCTGCCTCGGCCTCCCAGAGTGGTCCTGTTTATTTTGGAGGGCTGAGTTGCTTAAGGGATGTTACTGCACCTCCACTTACAGGGTGGCGGGTTCTGAAAGGATGATGTCAACTCCAGTTTAATGAATAGGAAAGTGGGACTCTGGAGTTGGCAGTGAGGAATAAAGCAGAGGCGCATGGTCTCAATTTGCTGTCATGATGCCCGGGCATGGGCTACAGGGAAGAGCTCAAGGACAAGACCCCTGAGGTGCGACCTCCTTGGGTGGCAACAGTGACACTTCCATGATGGTTCAGGCTCTTGGCATCTTCCCAGGACTTAATGTTGTTTACACCATCAAGTTTCAAGCCGTGCATGAAGAAAGACAGTTTTCAAATAAAACCTATGTGGCCTCTGCAGTGATTCGCAGGAATCCCAGAAAAGGGGGAACTTGCCCTGAATGTGTCCCCTAACCCAGCGATGGCGAACCTTTTAGTGCTTTCAATGATAACCAACAGCCGGCTGCAGAGCGAGTGCCATAGGTTCGCCACCGCTGTCCTGGGCCCGCTTCCTGCAGTGATCATTGTTTGCGTTCTCTTTCAGGCTGCTTCAGCTCCAGGAGCAGATGCGAGCCCTGTACAAAGCCATCAGCGTCCCCCGCGTGCGAAGGGCCAGCTCCAAGGGTGGCGGAGGGTACACGTGTCAGAGCGGCTCCGGCTGGGACGAGTTCACCAAACGCCTCACCAGCGAGTGTCTGGGGTGGATGAGGCAGCAGCGGGTGAGCAGCAGCTGGATGGGCAAGTGTGGCTCCTCAGACTCCGAACGCCCGCATCCGGAGACCTAGGGGTGGTGGGGTCACAGCCTCCCTGTCCTCGTCACTCAGTGCTCGGGACCTCAGGCAGCAGCAGTTGCTTGGGGTTAGGTGCTAAAGAATAATGTGCAGTTCTGTGCGGGTGATAACTGACCTCCTCAAAGGGAGGTATTCAGATCCCTACTTTCACTGAAAACAGTCTCCCACTGGGGTGGACGGGATGTTCTGGTTCGGGCTCGTGGTTCCCTACCTTGTATCTGTGAGGCGTCAGTTGTCTCGCAGGCAGGCATTGCGTCCCTGGTGTGGGAGTGGAGTGGGACCATGGCAGCAGTAGGATGAACTGGGGCTCTCTCGAGTATTTTTCGAGGCTAATTGTTGTTTTGTTGGTTTATGTAGTGATTATGCCCTATAATGAACAGTAGAACTATGCCCAAACCGTGGAGATGGGGATTTTATAATGAAAACGCACCGCTAAAGAACCATCTTTCTCTGGAGGAGAAAGCGGATATGTTAGGATATGTTAGGATATGTTGTGGTGGGATCGTTATGCAATGTGGAGAGAAGCTTTTGTTACTGTGGAACCAGTTTGACCACGGTTCTGAAATCCTTCAGCCACTTTTGTTTTTTAATTTGACATTGGGTTTCCTTTTGTTGCCCAGGCTGGTGTTGAACTCATGGGCTCAGGTGATCCTCCCTCTTAACCTCTTGATAAGCTGGGTCCACTGGCTCGTGTGCCCATGTCAGCTTTTTAAAATTTTTGAGTGGATTCTTTCCTAAGAAGTGAGGGCTTTTGCCACTAGACATTGATGAAGTCATTCAATCAGTTAACTTTTTCTCAGATTTATTTTATCTTTATTTTGATTTATCTATCTATCTATCTATTTTTGTTTTTTGAGATAGGGTCTTGCCACGTAGTTCAGGTTGACTTTGAACTCTCTGTGTAGCCCAGGCTAGCCTCGAACCAGTGGCGATCCTCCTGCCTCAGCCTCCTAAGTGCTGGGATTACAGGTGTGTACCACTATGCCTGGCTTCTCCCATTTATTATAAAGATTATAAACTACTACAGAAGGTGGGATATATGAAGGAGCAAAATCAGTGATAATCTCAGAAACCTAAGTGTAACCCTTTTTCACATTTCCTTCAAATATTTATTTATTTATTTATTTTTGAGGCAGGGTCTTGCTATGCAGTTCAGGCTGGCCTTGAGCTCACTTTGTAGCCCAGGCTGGCCTTGAACTCACAATGATCCTCCTGCCTCAGCCTCCTGAGTGCTGGGATTACAGGTGTGTGCCACCATGCCCAGCCTTCCTTCAAATCTTTAAACACATATTTCTTTAGGAGTGTGTATGTATTGGCACCATGCCAGAAACATGAACCCTCATCCTGAAAGTGTTAAAGAAGAAAAAATATATACCCCCAAATGCTAAATAATTGCGTGTGTGTGTCTTGCTTAGTTAGGAGTGAGGGAAAGGGTGGCGCTGAGCCCTTTTGGGAGGGAAGGGAGATTTGAATGGATGGGGATGAACTACACCTTCAGGACCCTTTTTTATTTTGACATAAGGTCTCACTGTGTAGTTCAGGCTGGCCACAGACTCTAGGTGATCCTCCCGCCTCAGCCTCCTCAGCGCTGGGGTTATTGGTGTGCACCACCACGCCCAGCTCAGGATCCTTAGTGATAGGCAAAGCAACCTTTGAACCAAACAAATTACAAAACATCATAGCCCCAATGCCGTGTAAATCAGCATGCCAGGGGCTGGGGATTTAGCTCAGCCGCAAAGCGCCTGCCTGGCAAGTGCAAGGTCATGAGTTTGGTTTCCGGTACCGGAGAAAAACCAAAAAAAAAAAAAAAATAAAATAAATCAGTAGCCGGTTGTGTAAGCTGCCAGCTTACCCTTTGTCGTTCTCTGTGTTCATGCTGGGTGTGGCTTTAAGAATGTGCTGTAGCAAAGACTCAACATTTTTAAATTTCAAGGGCTGGGGATATAGTACAGTGGCATGGTGCCTCCCTTGCAAGCATGAGGTCATGAGTTCGACTCCCGGTACCACCAAAAAACCAAAACCAAACAAACAAAAAACCCAGAAACGTTTTTTAAGTTTCAGAAAAAGGCGCTGTCCCATGGACTCAGTGGTACATCGTTTTCTAACAGAAACCTCTTCATGGATCACGCCTCTGAGGTCAGGCAGGTGACCCTGGTGGCTTTCGACAAACTGAGGGCTTTGACCACCCCCTGCCACACACACGGTGTAGCCTGCATTCTTCCTCCTCCTGCGAGTCCCTGTTGAGCCCCTGTGGTAAAGGAGCTGCTTCCTACCAGCATAGTCTGGAGAGGAGGCAGGCACGCGTCTTCCCATGCCGGGGTTTTGTTTTCGCTCCCTGATTTGTGTGGCTGCTGATGGGCGAGTCCGATACCGATACTCGATACCGTACAGCTGGACACCAAACACCGGCCGGCAGGGAGCGGCCTGCGCTGCAGCCCGGGTGTCCCGCTAATGTCCCAACGCGTGCACCTGCTGCTTCTGGTGTAAAGCCAGGACAGCCGCAGGAGCCGGGGGGCGAAGTCCCCGGAGCCCAGGTTATCTGACTCTGAAACGGTCCTGCTTCCTGAAGCCTCGCATGGCGTGTGGCTTGAACAATGTGCAGGCTGTCCTTGCTGCCATCCCACAGGCTGGAGCGTCTGTCCCTGGCTTGTGCGAGAGATGCAAGTGATGTGGAACTTTGCGCATGCTCCTGGGAGGGAGGCGGAGAGGGTGGCCCTGCCGGGGTAGAGCCTGTGGGACCATGCAGTATCGTCTGTTTTGGTTTTGGTGGTACTAGGGATTGGACTCCAGGTGTTTACGCTGACCTCTGTCCCAGCCCTTTTTGGCAAGCACCACCACACCTGGCTTGTCTGTCTGTCTCTCCTTCCTTCCTTCCTTCCTTTCTTTTTTTTTTTGAGACAGAGTCTCTCTATGTAGTTCAGGCAGGCCTTGAACTTACTGTGTAGCCCAGGCTAGCCTCAAACTCATGGCGGCCCTCCTACCTCAGCCTCCCAAGTGCTGGGATCACAGGCCAGCTCAGGCCATAATCTTGAGTGAAATAAATAAGTCAGACACACAAGTTTAAATATTTTGATTTATTTGCTCTGTGTGGCAAGCCCAAAGTGTAAACAAGGAGCAAAATGAATAGATATTGGGAGGTAGGAAGATCTTATTCAAACGGGAAGGGGAACAAGGCAGGGAGGGTAGGAAGGGAAGGATTAAAAAGAGAATGAAAGGAAAAGATGGAAATAGCTTTTTACATGGGGGCAGGGAAGAAGGGTTGAAGAGGGGGAGAGGAATGGGAAAAAAAAGACTTAAGATATATTACGCACAGGTACAAATTCCCTATGATGAATTTGTTTTTGTTTTTTTTTTGGCTTTTCTCCGGTAACGGGAACCGAACTCATGACCTTGCGCTTGCCAGGCAGGCGCTTTGCCGCTGAGCTAAATCCCCAGCCCCCTATGATGAATTTGTATGGCAAACATGTACTAAAAATAATTGCCAACATGAATTAAAATTAAGACCTTGAGTTTGATAGTAACTTGTTTTTCTTCTTTACCTTATTTTTATCTTTTTTTATTAGTATGTGCTTGCAATACATATTGGTAGCTTTTCTTTTTTTCTGAGGTAGTCTCATTATGTGGCCCAGGTTGACCTTGAACTCCTAGGCTAAAGCAATCCTCCTGCCTCAGCCTCCCAAGTAGCTCTACATCTTTAGTTTTATCCGAAGCATAGCTGTGTCTGTTCCCCGGGCACTTTGCTGAGAATGAGTCACTTGCAGACGAGGGACAGTCAAGGGACCTCCCTTTCTCTTCCCTCTGCAGGCGGAGATGGACATGGTGGCCTGGGGTGTGGACCTGGCGTCGGTGGAGCAGCACATCAACAGCCACCGGAGCCTGCACAACGCCATCGGGGACTACCGCTGGCAACTGGACAAGATCAAAGCCGACCTGGTACCTCGCCGCATTTCTGTTCAGTCCAGAAAGCACCTGGGAGGGTTTGTGATCACTCTGTGCCAGGCAGCATTGTCTGAAAGATGAAGCTGTTATTTTCTCCTGTTTTTTTTTTTTTTTTTTGGTTTTTCTCCGGTACCGGGAACCAAACTCATGACCTTGCGCTTGCCAGGCAGGTGCTTTGCTGCTGAGCTAAATCCCCAGCCCCCTGGTTTTTTTTTTTTGTTGTTGTTTGTTTATCTTTTGTGCTCTTGAGACAGGGTCTCGCTACGCGGTTCAGGCTGGCCTTGGGCTCCCAACAGTCCTCCTGCCTCAGCCTCCCGAGTCCTGGTGTGCACCACGCCCGGCTGTTAGTCTTTCCCAAGAGACTGGAAATTTCTAAAAACTCCACAGAGGGGGAAGTGAACTGAGATGGACCTGCCAGAGAGGGTGTTAGCGGCGGGGAGGAGTGGAGCCAAAGGTCAGGGGCCTGTGCACACATGCCCTGGTTCACAGCTTGGAAGGACGCACTTCCAAGGCAGGTAAAGCACTGTTCCTGCAGAAAGCAGAGCCTCACTCTGAGGGAGAAACTGCGACGCCTCTGCAGAGGATGCGGTTGGCGCCTCCTTCCCCCATGGTAATTGGAGTGTGGAGTGCAGTGGTAGAGCACCGGCCGGGTGTGCGTGGGGCCGTAGGTTTGAACCTCAGCCCTGCAAAATGAAGGAAAGCACATTTCATCTGAAGCTGTCTGTTTGCCAGACTCGAGGCTGGGAGAATGACAGCATAGGTACTCACTGCTCTTCCCTGCGTGGTTACCTCTCGGATCTCACCTGAGGCTTTTTTTTTTTTTTTCTTTGGTTTTTTTCTGGTACCGGGAATCGAGCTCATGACCTTGCGCTTGCCAGGCAGGCACTGTGCTGCTGAGCTAAATCCCCAGCCCCACGTAAATCATTTTTTCAATTAGAGCAACGCTGAGGCCAGCATCTGACACCAAAGCTGTTCATCCTCACTTCTTTTCACACCTTTTGCCTTATCCACTTGAGTACACTGCCTGATGGCCGTTCTCCCTCATTTCTCTAAGATTCTGGTTCTTTCAAACCATATTTTCAAACTTTTAAAAAAATTTGTGACCAGAGAGTTAAATTTTTTTTTTTTTTATCCTTCAGTACTGCAGATTAAACCCAGGGCCTTTGCACTGAGTTACTCCCCAACCCTGTTTTTTATTTTGAGACAGAATCTTGCTAAGTTATGAAGTCTGGGCTTGAACTTGTGATCCTCCTGCCTCAGCCTCCCAGAGTGCTAGGATTGCAGGCGTGAACCAGGGAGCTTTTAATTGACAAAGATCAGGCCTTCACTCTGTAGCAGGCACTACAGGCCAGCAAAGGGTTCCCTTCAAACCACCTGGGATAAGGTCCTGTAGGTAAATGACTTCACAGAGAAAATCCCTTTCTGCTGAGGGGGCTGAGGCCAGCATCTGATACCAAGAGGTTTTTTTTTTTTGTTTGTTTTGTTTTTGTTTTTTTTTCCGGTACCAGGAATTGAACTCACCACCTCGCGCTTGCCAGGCAGGTGCTGTGCCACTGAGCTAAATCCCCAGCTCTACACCAAGAGGTTTGGAAGGGCTGCTGCCTTTGTTTGTTTTGTTTTTTTGAGACAGGGTCTCATTGTGTAGTTTGGGCTGGCCTTGAACTCACTTTTAGCCCTGGCCGGTCTAGAACTCCTGGTGAGACTCGTGATACAGCCCAGCAAGAGCTGCTCTTTCTGCGCAATTCCCAGGATCATGAAATCATTAACCTGTTTTTGTCATCTTCTAGCGTGAGAAGTCTGCGATCTACCAGTTGGAGGAGGAATATGAAAACTTGCTGGTAAGTGGGTTTATTTCTGAGTTCTGTGCTTACCACGTACTTCCTGGGCCGGGGCAGGGCCTGGGCTCCCAGTTGGCGTCACACCTAGGACTTTGGAGCGGTGCTCACTCAGGGGCTCGTAGGTGCTGATGTTGTTGCTGCTCCTGAGTTTTTCCTTTTGAAGTGAGCTTTAAAAGTTTCTTGTTTTCCTTTTTTTGAAAACAGTGCCTAGCACTGTTCTGTTTTCAGGTTATCTGTTACATAAATGACAGTTGTTCAATCCTTGCAGTTAAAACAATTAAGCTTTGCCATTTACAAATCAGCTCTTTTGAAGAGGTACAGATGTTCCTTGCTAATGTCCTGAGTTGAGGCTGTGACTCCCTCCTTCCGTGAACTGGCTGCTAAATGAGGAATTGTGTACAGTATGTAGGTTACAAAGAAGTGGTCAAAGGAAATTCCAGCTTGGTGACTTTGCTTTTATTTGCGTAACTCTCACATGCGGTACTGCAATGGATAACAGAACATGAAACTAAAGCACTGCGCTGTACAGTACAGTCAGCAAAGGCTCACTCAGTTCTGTATGAACAAGGGGTACCGAACCAAAAAAAAAAGGACATTGAGGCTCTATAAACAAGATGTACAGAATTCTACCAAAAAAAAAAAAAATAGGGTCGAAAGTCTGAGCAGTGGTTAAATGGGTAGGTTGTTAAGGAATGAATGTATTTCCTTGTTGGTAGTGATGAAATAACGTGGCTCTTGGTGACACACAGTTTTCCTGGTGAGCCTGGGGGTATAGCAGATGGCACCTTGAATGGGGGTGAGGAAGAAGAGGGCGAGAAGAGCTTGATTTAGCGTTAGAAAGTCCCAGTAAGCGCAAACATCGCTGTATACAACAAGGCCTCTTGGGCTGGGTGCGGTCAGCGGTAGAGAGCTTGCTTTCCATGAGTGAGTCCTGAGTTCGGTCCCCTGCACCGCAGTCAATCCATCTGTCAATCAGCCCAGTGAAAGGACCTTTCAGGATTAGGCTGCTTGAATCGTGCTCTCTTATTCACCACAAATCCGCGCGAGTTCTTTTCCCATACCACATGATTAGCAAATGCACCAGGTGAGTAAGTGTTACCTGCTCTTAGAATTGTTTTGATAAAAGGAGCGGCAGTGTGTGTTTGCTTTTGCGGTGGTGGAGATCACACCCAGGTCCTCCCACATGCTAGGCAAGAGCTCTATCACTGAGGTCCACTGCAGCCCGGTAAAAGGCAGACCAAGGTTTAACCGAGGGTCTGCAGAATGCTTTTCACCTGCATGTTGTTGCTCTAACGCTGCTGTTGACCTTGTCCTGCAGAAAGCATCCTTTGAGCGGATGGACCACCTGCGGCAGCTGCAGAACATCATCCAGGCCACGTCCAGAGAGATCATGTGGATCAACGACTGCGAGGAGGAGGAGCTGCTGTATGACTGGAGCGACAAGAACACCAACATCGCGCAGAAGCAGGAGGCCTTCTCTGTAAGCTGCCCCCGAGGTTGTGGGCTCCTTGGAGGACTCCAGGCGGGGCTGGGGGGCCCTTCAGTAATGTCCTCAGCCACTTGGAATTCAGCCTTGAAACATTATTCTTTCTTGAATGCTACTTGATGATGCAGAAGGTGCAGTACATTGTTTTTTTTTATGGGGTCTTGCTGTGCTGCCCAGGTTGGCCTTGAACTGTTGCTTTCTTTTGTTTGTTTTTGTTTTTTCTTCTTTTTGAGGCAGGGTCTCACTATGCAGTTCAGGCTGGCCTTGAGCTCACTTTGTAGGTCAGGCTGGTCTCGAACTCCTGACAGTCCTCCTGCCTCAGCCTCCCAAGTGCTGGGATTATAGGCGTGCGCCACCATGCCCGGCCTGGCCTTAAACTCTTGGACTCAAGCAGTCCTCCCTCAGCCTCCTGAGTAGCTGGGACTACAGGCATGCACCGCTGTACCCAGCTAAAAACACTGCCCTTCCCAGCGCATTGTGTAACATCCCAGAAAACTAAGGTTCATTAGGCATGGGGAGAATTAGTTCATTCAGATGACCTAGAGTTGGGGGCCCTGGTGTGTGGCAGATTAAAATCAGGGAGGAGGAATTAATACACATTGAACATCTCTGATTGAAAAATGTGAAATGCTCTAAAATCTTTGGGCTGAAATGATGCCATTCCACACCTGACCTCAGGACAGGTTGCAGTCAGAACACAGGTGCACACAAATACAACATAAAATCACCTTCAGCTTGTGCGTATAAGATGTATATGAAACCTAATGAGTCTCGTGTTTACACTGGAATCTCATTGTGTATGAGCCAGTGTTCCAAAATCTGAAAAAATCCCAATGCTGAAACACTTCTGGTCCCAGGCATTTCAGGTAAAGGCTACTCGGCTGGTATTCATGGCAGCTCTTGTCACTACCTGGGCAGGCTGTGTCCAGCCTCAGCCACATATTGTCTGATCACACATACCCTACCCAGCCTTCAAGAGAAAGTTGTGTTTCTTGAGGAAAACACAACAAGATTCTTTGGCATTTTTTAATTTCCAAAATGTCCTTTTGTACTTAGCCCCCTTAAATGCTTGGGCATGCTGGCGACTTGTGCTAAAGGACTTTTATTTTACAGATACGCATGAGCCAACTGGAAGTCAAGGAAAAGGAGCTCAATAAGCTTAAACAGGAGAGTGACCAGCTTGTCCTCAATCAGCATCCAGCTTCAGACAAAATTGAGGTGGGCTTCCCGACATTTCTGTTGTTAGGATGCAAGGCTAACTTTTCTATAAAGAAAGACTATATGAAAAAATAAATGATCCATCTTCTTCATAACACTGTGCCAATTTTATTTTCTATTCTTGGATCAATACTGTAGGCTAGGAGTTAGGAGACATTTTCTGGACAAACCAGGTAATAAATAGTTTAAAGTTGTGGGTCATATAGTCTCTCCCAGTTCCTTAACTCTGCTGTTATATCACAAAAGTAATTGTAGATATATGTAAATGAATGACCATGGCTGTGCTCCAATAAAACTTTATTTACAAATACAAGCGGTGGGCCAGATATGGCCCTTGGGCTGTAGTTTGCTGATTTCTACCAGACACTGCAATCTACAGTCTGTGCTCAGGGCTGGCATTAGCTCTTAGCACTGGCATGGCCGTATTGGTTGTTAAATTGAAATTTTCATGGGAGTAGGTAAGAAGTACCATCTTAAGCCCTCAAGATCTGGAACCTCCTAGGAACAGGGCTTGGTGTGGCAGAGGGACCCCATTCCCTCTCTGTCCCTAGTATCTGTTCTGACTGGTCAGTAGCTGCATCATTTGGGTAAGCTACATGTGGACTAATCCAGTACTCCTAGTGGTAGTTATTTGTGCAAACTGATTTAAAATTCACTTTCTCCCATATCAAGGCTACTTTGGTGGGAGGCTCTGTATTTATTAGACAGGTCCACTTGACTGGGAATTAGATGAGAAGGTGTTTCATAGCTTTTATCAGGCTCATGCATCTGTTCAGGGACCACTCCACTAGTCTCTGGGTGGCTGAGTTGGCGTCAGAGAGCTGCCGTTTTTGTGTTCCAGGCATACATGGACACTCTCCAGACGCAGTGGAGTTGGATTCTGCAGATCACCAAATGTATTGATGTTCATCTCAAAGAAAATGCTGCCTACTTTCAGGTTTTTATCCTTACTAACTTCATTGTCTTTTAGGTCTTACTACTTTATCTTTGGAGTGTGTTTTAAAAGGTGCTAAAAAACAATCTTGAAAATACAGCATAAATCCTATTGGTTTTCAATGTAGAGAAATATTTATAACCTGGACACCAGTGACTCATTCTTTTGCTGCCACATACATAAATATTTTCTGATGCAACCCTTTCCTTTCGCCACTTATCCAAGAGAGGTTTAGGGATAGTAGTCCTCGAGACAGAACTGCTAAAGGATTGTGTTGGCTAGCTTTCCAGTACTGTAATAAAACACCTGAGATAACTGACTTCTAGAGAGAAAAGGTTCATTTTGGCTTGCAGTTTTGGAGGTTCTAGTGCATGATGGATTGGGCCGCATGATAATGTGAGGAGTCAGCACATCATGGTGGGGAACACACGGCAGAGCAAAAGCCACTTACTTCAGTAGCCAGAGAGCAAAGGGAGGAGGAGGAAGGGGTGGGTCCACGCCCCCAATGACTTAAGCACCTCTCATTAGGCCCCTCCTCCTGAAAGCTCCATTGGCTCCCATAGTGCCACCCTGGGACCAAGCCTTCCATACAAGGCCCCATGGGGGACATTCAAGGTCCACACTATAGCAGTGACATTGCTTATGTTGCTTTCATTAATGCGGGGTTACTCTCATCCCTAACAGTTTTTTGAAGAGGCCCAGTCAACTGAAGCCTACCTGAAGGGCCTGCAGGACTCCATCAGGAAGAAGTACCCCTGTGACAAGAACATGCCCTTGCAGCACCTGCTGGAGCAGATCAAGGAGCTCGAGGTAGCATCTCAGACCTGGGCCCCCCGCAGCTATGCTGGAGGAGATGCGTGTATTGCTGACCGCTGTTAAGATCTGTGGTTCCCCAGAGCCCTAGCCAGTGTTTGGTTTCTGAGCCTTTCAGTAGCTTCTCACAATACACTTCTTTGCATGCTCAACTACTGCTGAGAATGACTTTGGCTTCCATACTGGGTCACTTGCTGAAAACAAAAGGAACGTGATATAGCTCAAGACATAAGCATCTGCTTGGCAAGCGCAAGGTCCTGAGTTCCATTCCTGGTACCAAAATAACCATGATACGGCCAGGGATATATATAGCTCAGTGGTACAAGCGCCTGCCTGGCAAGTGCAAGGTTCTGAACTTGATTCCTGGTACAAAAAAATACCATGACAACCCTTTTAAGAAAGTGTACTTCAAGTTTTAGCAGCATGGCTTTGACACAAGCAGGTCCTGTCCTGCTCTCTTACTCCATGGCTATATAACTGCTGGAGAGGCTGGTTTTGGAAGCTTCTCATGTTCCCTGCAGACAAATTTGTGGCAAATTTGAGGCCAACTATAGTGATACTTAGCTTGTAATGTAGCTACCTCACTGTCATTTGTTGGTCTCCTCTAAAATTCACAGGGATGCTAAGGGATGATTTTGTTTGCAATTGCAGAAAGAACGAGAGAAAATCCTTGAATATAAGCGTCAGGTGCAGAACTTGGTAAACAAGTCCAAGAAGATTATACAGCTGAAACCTCGGAACCCCGACTACCGGAGCAATAAACCCATTATTCTCAGAGCGCTGTGTGACTACAAACAAGACCAGGTGTGTAGTCTGCTATTCAGAGTGATACAAAAGCTTTCCTTTTCTTAACATTAGCTTCTTGTCCATTCAGACAGCAGACTTTTAACCTTGATTCCAATAATCACCATTGTTGCTTCTTGCATATATAAAGCAGTGACCTGTTGAATAATTGCAGCAGCTCTGTTCTGAGCCATCTGGTAGCTGTCAGTAATTAGGACAAGAGATAATTTCTCCTTTTGTGTGTGTGTAGGTGATTGCACGTAGGGTCTCTGGCCATGCTACACACGTAACTCTATCACTGAGCTACATCTTCAGCCCAAAACAACTGTTATTTTGAGAACTTGAAAACATTCTAAAGCTTACTACATCTTTTTCTGTAGTATAACTTGCTTGTCTATGATCACTGTCATTTTAAAATTTTGGATAAAAGACATGACAAATGGTACCATTACTGCAGCCTTTAAAGTGAATGTCATTGCTTAATGTGGTGGTGAACCCCAGTAATCCCAGCTACTCAGGAGGCTGAGGCAGGAAGACTGCAAATTTGAGACCAGCTTGGGCAACTTAGTAAGAGCTTGTCTTAAAATTAAAAATGAAAGGGGCTGGGGGTATAGCTCAGTGGTAGAGTGCTTTTGGGTTCAATCAGCAGTACTGTAATAAATATTTCTTTCAAAAAGTGAATGTCATTGCAAATTTTATTCAGTAATTGAACACATCAATTCTGTATGCTGAGGAGTAAATGCAATCATTTAAATACAAGTTTAATAGTCATTTATATGATTCCCATGTTCTAGTTTCTTATGTTAAAATTATGAAGGATTTAAGAAGCCACATGTAATTTGTTGGTCAGATAAGCTTGTAAAATATGGGAGTCTAGTCTACTGTGTAGAATGTTTTAAGAATTCTTACTGAAGTAAGAAATAAGTTGAAATGAAGATTGAAGTACATAGAAATCAAGCTTCTTACATTTTGCCAGTTGAAATAACCATCATATTTTAAACACTCTTGTTTTGTTTTGTGTGCTAGGGATCAGGGGCTTGTGCATATTAGGCAAGGGCCCTGCCACTGAGCTATAGCCCCAGCCTCTAAGTAGTCACTTCAAGATGCTAAGTTAATTAATACAGGAAACCATTTAGATACTTGAGTTAATTTAGAAAGCTTTCTCTAGAGACTGATACTAGACTTTTTTTTTAAGTTTAAAGAGCAAATAAGTGAGACAAGAGACTCCCTCATATTATTAAAGTCTAATATATAAAACATGAATACACCGAAATATAAACACAGTGGTGTGAGGTTTTGCTGTACAAAGGGGTTTCTCAGGTAGGTTGATTCCCCAGGCTACTATCGAGTTAAATAACGGTTAGTTACTGCAGGCTGATCAGGCCTGCAGTCTCCCAAGTGATTGGACAGCGAAGGCTTAAATAAATGAGACAATTGAAATGATTTCGGGGCTCCAGGAGCGTCTAACTCTCTTACAGTTTCCATATTCTCTAGGTTTAAACAAAGACTTCTCTGGGCAGCCCCTCTTTATTTGGTTTACAAACAAAGGAGGAAGATACTCAAGAAAATGGGGGAATCTGAGCAGGATCTTGGGAGAATTTTCCCAAGTAGTAAATTATGTCAATCAGTGGAACTACCTTATCTTTAGGTTGACATTTATTGTAGGAGTGTGGAGCCTGCAGCTGCAGTCTCCTTGTGGTTAATTGGGTTGGAGCCAAAGTCCTCAGCTGTGGCCTTATCTTGTCCTTTGACGTGTCACAGCTCCACAGGCCAATACAGGCCTCAGCGGTGACCAGTGACTCACAGAGGTCTACTTACAATAAGTCCACTGCCCATCTTCAAACAAGGTGCCTAAGCTTCAGACAACTCGCAAGTAAACACGGAAAGCCAATTGGTTAATATTAAATCCGGCTCAGAACCAGTTTGTAGTGGTCTCCAACAGGCTACCTTTGAAAAGCCACTTCCTCCACTGTCTTACAGTGTAGTTGTCTGTATATGCACTTTTTAGGCTTACACATATTTAAAGCGTCAATATTGTTGGGCTGTTTGAGGGAGAAATACACCCAGATCATAACTTACGCTCCTTGTCACGAAATTTAACCCCACACAGAATGATCTGCTTCACTGATAGGGGGAAAATAAGAGTTCAGCAGTCCCATGTTTTCATGTCTTTTTCACTGAGAAAAAGGTGAACATCTGTACTTGCGAATAAAGCTGAAACGCAGGGCTGCTTGCCTTTCAGAAAATCGTGCACAAAGGGGACGAATGTATCCTGAAAGACAACAACGAGCGTAGCAAGTGGTACGTGACGGGCCCAGGAGGCGTGGACATGCTGGTTCCTTCCGTGGGGCTGATCATTCCGCCTCCAAACCCTCTGGCTGTGGACCTGTCTTGCAAGTACGTTGCTGGAGCTCCTGGTAGCCGCTGTGTGGTGCGCGATGGGGAAAGGGAGGGCCTGTGCTCAGACGGGAAGCTTAGATCGGCATCTTCTTCCACCTTCCCAAGAGCAGCCTTGAGACGGTCACTCTCACTCTGTCTTGGTGGGCACTGTGGTTCCTTTGGGGAAGTTAGTGCGGGAGGGTTGGCGTGAATAGTATTTGCCCTGCACTTGGAAGCTGTTGTCTCGAATTTCTTTACTTCTTAGTCAGTCCGTTATTGCAGGCAGCCACAGATGGAAAATGCCCATCATGCCAACATTCGCTCACCAATAGGCAGAGCATTCATTTCACAGGTTGTCCACAGCAGATTTTCTTTCCTTCTTTTTTGATCTTTTTGAGACAGGGTCTTGCTATGCAGTTCAGGCTGGCCCTGAGCTCACTTTGTAGCTCAGGCTGGCCTTGAACTCACAATGATCCTTCTGCCTCAGCCTCCAGAGTGCTGGGATTACAGGTGTGCACCACTACATCCAGCAGATTTTATTTATTTATTTATTTTTGGTGCTTTTTTTTTTTTGTCTTTTTGAGACAGGGTCACATTATATAGTTCAGGCTGGTCTTGAACTCGGAGTAGTTCTCCTGCCTCAACCTCCCAGCTGCTGGGACTACAAGCGCGCACCACCACACCCAGCCAGCAGATTTTCTTAAACCTGTTGGTACATTGGTATAGAAGTCTTCAATCACGCAGGGACTAGAGGAGTGTGTAGGGCCCAGTTCTCACTCATGCCAGGCTCTGGTTGTCACTGACATCTCATGTACCTGCCCTCCTACATTAGACCTTTTCTGTTGAAAACTTGCTGGCAAATAACACAGTAGCAAAAAAAACATATCACACATGTCCACCAAAAAGGATTTGAATGGGTCTATACTCATGTTAGATTGAAAATGGATTTTTTGGGGACTAGTTTAGTCTAAATCCATTGAAATATTGACTGTTTTGAAAATGACACATGTACCAGTTCTTCCTTAAGGGAGTTTTCCATGCAGTTGTGTAAACATGTTCAGGTCTCCGGCTTGCACTGACGTGTGAGCTTGACTCCCTCTGCCTCTCGCAGGATTGAGCAGTACTACGAAGCCATCCTGGCGCTGTGGAACCAGCTGTACATCAACATGAAGAGCCTGGTGTCCTGGCACTACTGCATGATCGACATCGAGAAGATCCGGGCCATGACCATCGCCAAGGTATGTCCTCGGGCCCACTCAGGCTGCCTGGGGGAGCCCCGCGCTGCCGCCGCTGTGGTGCCTGATGCTGCCAGGCAAACCTTGCACCAGGCAGCTACTGCCTTGCATCTCCCAAGTAAAGCCTCAGCTTCCCACAGAGGCTCTGATCTGTATAGGATGGCGGAGGCAGGAGTGTAGCCTAGGAGCAGAGGACTTGCCTGGTGTGTGCGAGGCCTGGGTTTGAATCCTAGCTCTGGAGGGGAAAGCCCAAAAGAACAGGGGGAATTAGCACACGGCTGGTCATGAGACAAATGAGAACAGTAACTGAAGTGATCTGATAAGCCAGATGTCCTTTTATGGAAAAGACAGTGTGGCTGGTAATAGTCTAGATCCTGTGCTCCATGGGCATCGTGGAATATTAGGTTGTAAATGTCTCGCTGGAATACGCAGCAGAAACCAGGAGGGGATTTGTGGAAGAAGGAACACCAAAAGTGTTTGTTCTCTGAATCAGTGGTTTGAATTTTGATCTGAAGAATCCTAGGTGGGGAGAGCATCCGAGGTGACTGGGATTGAGTGAGGAGAAGGGCCCAGGATGGCTAAGTTTTGGGGTCCCCAGCCCCCTCCTCTGATTGTAGTCAGAGCAGTTGTCATGCTATGTTTTACATTTGGGGCTTGCATTCCACTGCTATGGCTCCTAGGAACAGTGATTAAGTCCTGAAAGATTTATTTTTTGGCAGCTTAAAACCCAGGGCCTAACTGCACTCCATTCCCAATGCTTTTTATTGTTTTTTTTGTAATTTTTAGACAAGGTCTCGCTAAGTTGCTAAGTTGCCTATGCTGGACCTCAACTTGCGATCCTCCTGCCTCTGCCTCCCAAGGGCTGGGATCACAGGTGTGCACCACCACAGCTGGCTCTCAAAGACCTTTTATATCTTTATGTGACTATGACAAGCGTCGCCTCCAGCCCCATCTAGTGAGAGGCATTTTTAAACCAACACTTCTTGGTTGCACTGGCGGCGGGGAGTCACAAACGATTGATCGCTTTTTCTGATTTCCTGTGCCTGCCTGCCTTCCAGCTGAAAACCATGCGGCAGGAAGATTACATGAAGACCATAGCTGACCTTGAGCTGCATTACCAAGAGTTCATCAGAAACAGCCAAGGCTCTGAGATGTTTGGTGACGATGACAAGCGGAAAATGCAGTCTCAGTTCACGGACGCCCAGAAGCATTATCAGACCCTGGTCATTCAGCTTCCTGGTCACCCACAGCACCAGACAGGTCAGCCTGGGACGTCTCTCTCTTTGTATCCACCACCTACGTGATTCCAGAAAGAAAGTTGCTTGTGTATAAACGTAGCTTGAGAACCATTTCTTTGAAAATTATTGCCTTAGTCTCTTGCGTGTTGCTATAACAAAACACCTGCAGCTGGGTAAGCGGTAAAGAAAAGAGGTGCGTTTAGCTAACGGTTCTGGTGGCTGCAGAGTCCAAACAGCATCGCCCCTGGGTCCTTGATTGCATCACAGCAAGGTGGAGAAGCAGAAAGAGATGGCAGTGTACAGAAAAGGCCAAGCTCACTTTAGAGCAGCACCCCTCTTGAGAATTAATCCGGTCTCTAGAGACCCCCCTCCCAAGCGAGGGACGTTGGTCCTTTCTGGGAGTGGTGCTAATCATCTCCTACCTGGTCCCCTATCTACATAGCATTACATTAGGGACCAATTTGAATCTCTGGGGAACCAGCTATATCCAAGCTATAGAAGATATATGTAAAAAAATCAGGAAGCAGGCATACTTTTTATGCAATGTGGATGTTTTTCAAGGTCTAGCGCCCTACGAGTAAGAAATTCTGATTTTTGTGGTCTTTATTGTTACAGTAACTAAAACGGAAATCACTCACGTTGGTTCCTGCCAAGACGTCAACCATAATAAAATGATTGAAACCAACAGAGAAAATGACAAGCAAGAGACATGGCTGCTGATGGAGCTCCAGAAGGTTCGCAGGCAGATAGAGCACTGCGAGAGCAGGATGACCCTCAAGAACCTCCTGCTGGCCGACCAGCCATCCACACACCACATCACCGTGAAAATCAATGAGCTCAAGGTAGGTATTCATCCACTCTGTGCTGGACTTCACGTGTATCTTTACAGTTATCTGCAAATGAATAAAAATCTCCAGGTTTGCATGTTTATAGGCAAGTATATAAAATAAACAACTCAGTAGACTAGTAAAGGGTCCAGAAACATACCCACACATACGTGATCAGGGGCTGTTTTATAAATGTTGCAATTTGCTTGAAAGTTCTGATTTTAACACAAACAGGAATATTCATAGGAAAAATAATAATCCATTCCTTATACCTTACAATAAAGACTGATCAAGGGCAAAGATAAGAATCACACAGCTACAGCACCAAGTACAAATCACTGTATGAACATACTTCACCAAAAGTATGGTTTATATATACAGTGGAACACAATGGAATATCATTCAGCCTTTAAAAAAGAAAGACATTCTGGAAATTGCAGCAATATGGCTGAACATGGGGGACATTACACCTGGGTGAAATAAGCCAGACACAGAAAGATAAGCACTGCATAATCTCAGTTGTGTTCAGAGTAAAAAAAAAGTCAAACTCACAGAAATAGAAGATAGAACAATGGTGACCAAGGATGGGGCCAGGGAGGACGTGGGAGACGTAGGTTAAGAAGGTATAACCCTGTAGTTTTGTTTGATAAATATCAACGTCTAATATATAACAGCAGCACTTGATGTAAAAATACCGAGTACTTTGAAAATTCACTAAGAGGATACACTTAGGTGCTCTTACACACGTGTATGCACACACTCACACTCACACACACACACGCAAAGGTAACTGTGGGAGGTGATGAATATATTAATTTGCCTCCCCAGGGTAATCATTTCACATATGTATCTCAAAGCAGCATGTTGCAGACCTTAAGTATATATGGTAAAAAATAATCAAAAGCGCTTTCCCCCATTTTTTTTTGGACAGAGTGTACAGAATGATTCACAAGCACTTGCTGAAGTGCTCAACCAGCTTAAAGACATGCTGGCTAACTTCAGAGGTTCTGAAAAATACTGCTACTTACAGAACGAGGTATTCGGACTGTTTCAGAAACTGGAAAATATCAATGGTGTTACAGATGGCTACTTAAATAGGTAAGCACAGCCAGGACTAATCAGAGGTGTTTTGCTTTTCCCAAGCTTCGTTGTTGCCAGATGTCATTGGCCATATGTGCTTGGCTTATTAGAGCCTTTGCCGTGTGGAATCTTTGGCTTTCCTTTACTAGATTTACTTACACTCTTTAGTGGCTTGGTGAGAGTGTCCTCAATCAAGCCTAGGGCATTAATTCTACTGCTCTGAAATCTCATAGCTATTCTCATGTTTCTTAGAACTACAAGTAATGGATTGTCTAGGGCCATGACCAAGCATAAACATTATTGTTCCCACAGCTTATAAAATAAGCAAAAATACATTGTATGCGCCTTAACACTGTTCTTTTTTATGAATGGTGCCGAGAACCACATGCTCACCTTGTCATTATGTCTCCGGCGATTTCGCCCGATTCTCTTGCTCTTCGCAGCTTGTGCACAGTGAGAGCACTACTCCAGGCCATCCTGCAAACAGAGGACATGCTGAAGGTTTACGAAGCCAGGCTCACCGAGGAGGAAACTGTTTGCCTGGACCTGGATAAAGTGGAAGCTTACCGCTGTGGGCTGAAGGTAACTCAAGTGGAGATGACAGGAAGTAGCGTAGGACTCGGCCCCCAGTTATCAAACCTCATGAGGTTTTCATGAGTAGGCTTTTTTGTTGTTGTTGATAACTTTTTGAAAAGACAGTTTGTTTTTAGAAGATAGTGATATACAGAGAAATTAACACGATGGTACAGAATCCGTGTACCTTACACCTAGTTGCTCCTGTTCCTAGTGTCTTATATTTGTGTGGTATATTTGTTACCATTAATAAATCAGTGTTGAGGTATTAGTGTGAACTGAAACATACACTGTAGCTTTGCTGAGTTTTGATGACCACAAACTTCCATGGCTGCCCATGGTTGATACCTGTTATCTCTGAAATTTTTCCAGTGTGTTCAGCACACTGTAAGATGATACAAGTAATTTTGGGGTGGGATTAGTTTGGAAGATGCTCACACTGATTTCTTTACTATGGAATGTCTTAGAACCTTGAAGATACTTATAGGCGTTAGAATTATTCAGGAATGATATGTAATATTTAGCATTTATTTCTCAAACTAATTGACATAATAAATCCTTTTTAAACTAGGTATCACCAGGAATTAGATCACTGGAACAAATCCCCCCAAATTACAATTCAGTAAATACATTTTTCTGAGATATCACTAGCGTCATGAGTGTTCTAAAAAGTTTTATAAATGTGTTTTCCTTTTCAATCTGAGAATTAGACTCAGGGCCTCATGCATACAGAGTATGTGCTCTGCCTCTGAACTACATCCCCGAATCTCTGATTTTTTTCTTTTAATTTGGCAGCGTGTAGCATAGCATGCAGTGGGAGAAGAGATTGATTTGTGCTAAATTTTTATTTCTTTTTTTTTTTTAATTGATTCTTGCAGAAAATAAAAAATGACTTGAATTTGAAGAAATCCTTGCTGGCCACCATGAAGGCGGAACTGCAGAAAGCCCAGCAGATCCACAGTCAGACTTCACAGCAGTATCCGCTTTATGACCTGGATCTGGGAAAGTTCAATGACAAAGTCATCCAGCTGACGGATCGCTGGCAGAAAATAGACAAACAGATAGACTTCAGGTGAGTCAGCCTCCGTCACCTCTTTTTGCCCAGTTGGCAGTTCAAGGAGATAAGGAAGTGGTCACTGTTTAAAAAAACAATGATTTGGACCAGCTAAAGTAGTCACTACAGAAAAATACCATTGTATGTGGGAGATAAGGCTAGTTGGTACTCCTTTCTTGGATGGCTTGGTCTGCACGCAGCTTTGTGATGGAATGGGCTTGTCCCAGTAGCCTGCCAGGGTCTTAGAGAAACAGCAGAAGTCGTTTAATCTTCCCTGTATACTTTTGTTATGACTGTTGCAAGAAGCTGCTTTGAGTCAGTGTTCTCCAAAAATTTGGGAAAATTAAACCTTAGGCCACAAAAATGCCGTACTGTAACTCAGCCAAGTTTGTTTCCTCACACCATGGAAAGGCCACATCACTGAGGCAAGGAAAGAGATTTAGTTGTAAACCAAAGATGGCGGCTGGGCCTGTTGTCTTCAAAGCTCTTAGGGTTCTTGGGTACAAGGGCATTTACGGGGAGGAGAAGGCAGGCGGGGGACATGGGCGGGGAGGCTGTGTGCTGAGTAGGAGCCCCATCATCTAGGGTCTGTGCTTGCCTTTCTATTCTACTGGAGTGTCCTTGAGATGGACCATCCTTGCGAATAGATCTCCTGTGCCAGCCCCTGCACTTCCCTAGATAAACACATTATTTCTCTTCAAGTTAAACATTATTCTACTTTTAATGAAAGCCTAAGATTCTTAAATCCTTGGTCCACACTTAGATGTTATCTGAAGACCAGCAGCTTTCCTCGGCTCTATAAAACTAAAGAAAAGTTAATGAGTAGTAAGTTTTATGACCGGTGGCTTTTTAGTGCCTTTTCTCAGGAGCAGCTAAGATCAGCACTATAGTCCTTGTACACACAAAGGCATCCTTCCCCAGGGAACTGGGGAGAGGTGGTAAAGAGGCAGCAGTTTTACCTTGTTAGAAGGCCTCAGTCAGAGGTGTCACATGGCCTGCAAAGTGATTTTTAAAGTCAACTAGTAACAAGTGAAGCTGGAGGGTTTGTTTAGGTTTGCTCTAGCTTACATGACTAGAAATGATAATGAAAAAGTCTCCTGAATTACCTCGCTTCTAGTCCAATTTGCTAGTAGTACTTTTTAAAAATGTCTTTATGGAGCTGTAATAGACCAATCACACAAACCTTTGTATAGAATTTGCACGGTGAAATAAATATCTGGCAAACAAGACAAATCGGAAGAAGTACAAAAGATTGCAGTTCAGTGGGTTTAATGTATCCAGAGTTGTATAACCGTCACTACAGCATGAGGGTTTTTACTGTTGGTGTGGTTTTGGGTTCTTTCGTGGCACTGGGGATGGAATGCAGGGCTCTGTGTGGAGGCTCTGCTGAACCACGACCCCAGCCCTATAGTCTGAGTTTTGAACATTTTCATCACCCAAATGAAATCTCATCCTACCCAATGATAGCTGGCTGCCCAGCCCTAGGGATAGTCTGGGTATTCCAAGTAACTGGAACCATAACGCTGTGTGGCCTTTGGTGACTAGCTGATCCTGTAGTATGGTGCTCCCAAATTCATCCAGATTGTGTCATGTTTTAGCACTTCATTTCGTTTTCTTTCTTTGTGTGGATAGTATTCAACTGTCTGACGGTGACACATCTTTTAAAGCTTTTCATTAGTTGATGGCTGTTTGCATTGTGTCCAATTTTTAGATCTGATGAAAAATGCTATGAACGTACATGTATAGGTGTCTCTGCGGATGCATGATTTCAGTTCTCAGGGGTATACACCAGGCAGAATTGTTGGATGTGACTCAGTATGTTGCATATTCTGGGAGCCAGTAATAGCATTTGCAATTTTATCATACCTGTTTTCCCTAGGCTGTGGGACCTGGAGAAACAAATCAAGCAACTGCGGAATTATCGTGATAACTATCAGAATTTCTGCAAGTGGCTGTATGACGCCAAGCGCCGGCAGGATTCCTTAGAGTCCATGAAGTTTGGAGATTCCAACACAGTTATGCGGTTTTTGAATGAGCAGAAGGTATAAGCCAACCTGTCATTCCATTGCTCTTTTGAGATTAATCGGTTGTAAATTCCGGTCCTCAAAGCAGCCATGTTTGTTTGAAATGATGAATGCTTCATTTAACGACTCTGCTTTGTGAATGCTTAAAGAATATACCCACAGGAAAAGCAACCAAGATACTTAAAAAGAAATGCAATGTGAACATAGAGATAATGTAACAATGTTCATTTCATTATAATAAAGTATGTTTATAAACCAAGATAATAAGACCAGAAAATGGTGCTGACTGGAAAGCAATCTCTTATACATAATAATAAGTTGGAGAACTTTCTTCTCTTTTCTGCATGGAAAAAAAACATACTTTTTTCTTTTTTTTTTTTGTTTTTGTTTTTCTTCCAGTACCAGGAATCGAACTCATGACCTTGTGCTTGCCAGGCAGGTGCTGTGCCGCTGAGCTAAATCCCCAGCCCCAAAGATACTTTTTTCTTAAGCTCTAACTGAAAACAGGAGATCAGTACAGAAAGAAAACAAAGAATAACCAAAGTAAAAGTGAAATAGCATTTATTTAAAAATATCTGTGTATTTTAACATGTGTAAATATCTCATTCTTTGTGTAGAATTTGCACAGTGAAATATCCGGCAAACGAGACAAATCAGAAGAAGTACAAAAGATTGCTGAACTCTGTGCAAATTCCATTAAGGTATGTTGGGGTCACTAAGAATGATGTGTTTCATTACAAATATCAACTGTATTTGCTGACTTGCTTCAAACATAATCAACTACTTGAGAGTGGTGATTGTGGCTTTTATATATTGTCTCCTAAATGCCATCAAAGCTTGTTATCCCTTAATGAATTCAAGCACATTGGCAATATCCATGGGAATGCGGATATACTAGTGTTTCAGGGATAGATTATGTTTTATGCAAAATTCTCCAGTTAACCTGTAAAGATGTACATCCCCGGTTTAATAACATGTTAGTTACTTAGACAGTATGGCACATTCCAGCTTTTGGGATTGGTTACTAGAAATAATTTTATGACTTTAAACTGTGTAATGAGCCACTAGCAACTCATTTTAAGTCCTCTAAGAGTTTTTTCTAAGGGCTGAGAGTGTAGCTCCTTGGTAAGGTGCTTTCCTGCTGGTGCAAGGTCCTAGGTTTGATCC
The DNA here is from genome assembly GCF_000276665.1 of Chinchilla lanigera. NCBI lineage: Eukaryota > Metazoa > Chordata > Mammalia > Rodentia > Chinchillidae > Chinchilla > Chinchilla lanigera. Next base: position 6,366,127 of record NW_004955465.1, on the reverse strand, counting down.
CCAGCACAGACAAAAAAAAACTTTACTTTTTTCTTAAACTTTACTTTGCAGGACTATGAACTCCAGCTGGCATCATACACCTCTGGGTTGGAAACTCTACTGAACATACCTATCAAGAGAACCATGGTTCAGTCCCCATCTGGGGTGATTCTGCAAGAGGTATACACGTCATTACATGTGTCTCACTCTCTACCCTCACTTCTTCCTCCTTCCCCTGCTTCCTGCCTGACTCCCTACCATCCCTAAATCCATCCCTGTTTTAGGGTATCCACTCAAAAAGGGTCAATAGCAGATAATACTCTTTCCGAAGTGAGCCTCAATATGTGATATATTTTTGGAGATGACCACTAAAATTCTTAGTGTTTCATTTGTAAACTAGAGTTTTTACAGAAATTGGACTTAAATTTCTGGATTATGTGAAGGAGGCTTCTAAAAAGTGGAAGTTATATAGTAGATTTCTAAAAGACAGCTTTTCTCAAAAGAGTTAAAAAAATATCAACAGTCAGATGGTTTTAAGGGAAAAACCTGGAGTCCTAAGGACAGAATACAGATGTTTTTGTCCCTCTGATTTGCTATACTTCTAGATTTTGGAACCAGCAAATATGAAAGAAAGGGAATTTACTTTTTAAATTATAATGTCACTATTTTACTGTTTTAGAATACAAAGTGAAACATTTTAAAAATTATTTTCTGGGGCTAGAGGGAAAGGGGAAAAAAAGAAATGTGTTTTGTACATGTACCCATTCCCTACAGTGAATGTAACCATTATGTACTGTAAACATGTACTAGTAAAAGTTAAAAAATATTTTTAAAAATGAAATCATTATTTTCTTCTCTTTCTCTCAGGCTGCAGACATTCATGCTCGGTACATAGAGCTGCTTACACGATCTGGGGACTATTATAGATTCTTAAGTGAGATGCTCAAGAGTTTGGAGGATCTGAAGGTAATTTACTTAAGTCATTTCCTTGGAATGTCAAAGAAAATAGAATAGAGCTTTATTACTACCTCATTATAATACAGATTGGAAACTCACTGGTAAAGTGGCATTTCCTCTAAATATTCAATATAATACTGTTTGTTTATAAGTCTGGAATTAGTCCTGTGCTCCAGTATACTGCTCTAAATGAACATAAGTAATACTTGCAAAATTGCAGCCGCTTCACTTTGCCAGAAATGGTAATTTCATTTAGGGTTTGGTTAAGGAATTGCCTTTACTCCTTTCTGTGAAATTTGGATAAGCATACCCTGGACTAGCTCGATTTGAACCTTTCATGTCAAGTGATTATTTACTGTTCCTTTCTAATCCTGGAACTAATATGGAAATTTTATACCTTGAAGTAAAAAGAAGGTCATGTATGAAGTCATAAGCCTTTGATCTTGAAAGATACTACTTCATTTTATAGTTGAGGAAGCTGAGATTAAAATGATCATCTAAGATACAAGCAGCTGGTGGAAAAATTATGATGAGAATCCAGATTTCTTGAATTTTTGTCTAGTTTTGCCTCATTTTGCTCTGTGTGTATGTGGGTGTGCACATGGGTGTGAGTATATGTATGTGGGCCTACAAAGAAAAAGAAAAATGGGGGCTGGGGATTTAGCTCAGCGGCAAAGCTCCTGCCTGGCAAGCGCAAGGTCGTGAGTTTGGTTCCTGGTACCGGAGAAAAACCAAAAAAAAAAAAAAAAAAAAAAAGAGAAAAATGTACATCATTGTGGGAGGAGAAAAGTACTGTTTGTTTCTTACGGTGTGGAGTGCTTTTCTTTCAACATAATTTCTGATTTCATGTCCACAGCTGAAAAATACCAAGATTGAAGTTTTGGAAGAGGAGCTCAGACTGGCCCGAGATGCTAATTCAGAAAACTGCAACAAGAACAAATTCCTGGATCAGAACCTGCAGAAATACCAGGCAGAATGTTCCCAGTTCAAAGCGAAGCTCTCGAGCCTGGAGGAGCTGAAGAGACAAGCGGAGCTGGACGGAAAGTCTGCCAAGCAAAATCTAGACAAGTGCTATGCCCAAATAAAAGAGCTCAATGAGAAGATCACCAGGTTGACATACGAGATCGAAGATGAAAAGAGAAGAAGAAAGTCTGTGGAAGACAGATTCGACCAGCAGAAGAGTGACTACGATCAGCTGCAGAAAGCCAGGCAATCTGAAAAGGAGAGCCTTGGTTGGCAGAAACTGGAATCTGAGAAAGCCATTAAGGAGAAGGAGTACGAGATAGAAAGGTTGAAGGTTCTGCTGCAGGAGGAGGGTGCCCGGAAGAGAGAATATGAAAATGAGCTGGCAAAGGTAAGAAACCACTATAATGAGGAGATGAGTAATTTAAGGAACAAGTATGAAACAGAGATTAACATTACGAAGACCACCATCAAGGAGATATCCATGCAGAAAGAGGATGATTCCAAAAGTCTTAGAAACCAGCTTGATAGACTCTCAAGGGAGAACCGAGATCTGAAAGATGAGATTGTCAGGCTCAATGACAGCATCTTGCAGGCCACTGAGCAGCGAAGGCGGGCTGAGGAAAATGCCCTTCAGCAAAAAGCCTGCGGCTCTGAGATCCTGCAAAAGAAGCAACACCTGGAGATCGAGCTGAAGCAGGTTATCCAGCAGCGCTCAGAGGATAACTCGAGACACAAACAATCCCTGGAGGAGGCTGCAAAGACGATTCAGGACAAAAATAAGGAGATTGAAAGACTCAAGGCCGAGTTTCAGGAGGAGGCCAAGCGCCGCTGGGAATATGAAAATGAACTGAGTAAGGTAAGAAACAGTTACGACGAGGAGATCATTAGCTTAAGGAACCAGTTCGAGACGGAGATCAACATCACCAAGACCACCATCCACCAGCTCACCATGCAGAAGGAAGAGGACACGAGTGGCTACCGAGCTCAGATTGACAACCTCACCAGAGAAAACAGGAGCTTGTGCGAAGAGATCAAGAGGCTAAAGAACACCCTGTCCCAGACCACCGAGAATCTCAAGAGGGTTGAGGAGAACATCCAACAGCAGAAGGCCACTGGCTCGGAGATGTCCCAGAGGAAACAGCAGTTGGAGATCGAGCTGAGACAGGTCACTCAGATGCGCACGGAAGAGAGCACCCGGTACAAGCAGTCCCTTGACGATGCTGCCAAGACTATCCAGGATAAAAACAGGGAGATAGAAAGGTTAAAGCAACTGGTAGACAAAGAAACGAGTGAGCGGAAATGCCTGGAAGATGAAAATGCGAGATTGGAAAGGGTCCAGTACGACCTGCAGAAAGCCAACAGCAGTGCAACGGAGACCATAAGCAAACTCAAGGGTCAGGAGCAAGAACTGACGCGCCTGAGGATCGACTATGAGCGGGTTTCCCAGGAGAGGACCGTGAAGGATCAGGACATCACCCGCTTCCAGAGCTCCCTCAAGGAGCTGCAGTTGCAGAAGCAGAAAGTGGAAGAGGAGCTGGGTCGGCTGAAGAGGACGGCCTCTGAAGACTCTTCGAAGAGGAAGAAGCTCGAGGAGGAGCTGGAGGGCATGAGGAGGTCTTTGAAAGAGCAGGCCATCAAAATCACCAGCCTGACCCAGCAGCTGGAGCAGGCATCCATCGTGAAGAAGAAGAGCGAGGACGACCTCCGGCAGCAGAGGGACGTGCTGGACGGGCACCTGCGGGAGAAGCAGAGGACCCAGGAGGACCTGAGGAGGCTCTCCTCGGAGGTGGAGGCCCTCAGGCGGCAGCTGCTCCAGGAGCAGGACAGTGTCAAACAGGCTCACCTGAGGAACGAGCATTTCCAGAAGGCCATAGAAGATAAAAGCAGAAGCCTTAACGAAAGCAAAATAGAAATCGAGAGGCTGCAGTCTCTCACGGAGAACCTGACGAAGGAGCACCTGATGCTGGAGGAAGAGCTGCGGAACCTGAGGCTGGAGTATGACGACCTGAGGAGGGGCCGGAGTGAGGAGGATCACGATAAAAACGCTGCCATCTGTGAACTGAGGAACCAACTGCAGATCAGCAACAACCGGACCCTGGAACTGCAGGGCCTGATTAATGATTTACAGAGAGAGAGGGAAAATTTGAGACAGGAAATTGAGAAATTCCAAAAGCAGGCTTTAGAGGTATTCACAAATATTTGATCCCAGCTTCACTGTTTCTCAAATAATTCACTGCCTTTCCATCTGTTCTGAACCGTTCGCTTGCTACTTACAAGACTGCTCAGCTATCACTGTCTTAATCCAGATAACTGCTTTAAAATAATTGCAGTGCTATTTGCCCTCCTGTCCTACGACTGAATTGAATGCCAGTCGTATGGAGCCTGTGTTTAGCTCTGCATGTGTGTAACATCTAAGATCACTCCTCTGAATGTTCTGCTCTCCTTTCTAGCAGATACCTCTTGGCTGGGGGTGTGGCTCAGGGGTAGCGCACCGTTCAGTACGAACAAGGTCCTGGGTTCAATCCTCAGCTGCAAAAAATTTAAAATAAATAAACTTGAAATAAAATAGAGGGTCATTCCTAGTGAGCTGGGATGTACCAGTTTTGGTCAAAATTGAACTCTATTTATTTATTTACTACATGTTTGTAGTGCATAATTTTTACATTCCTTGTGGGGAACTGATACATGTACATAGCAGGATGTGCATGTTTAATTCCAATTTTCCTCGATGAAAGCCATATTAAAGCATTTATCTATGCAGTTTCAAGATCGTCTTTTTTTCTTACACACTTGAGTTTTCTGCATGCATTATTGTGTTCTTTGGACCATGCTCCTAATATTTTTCTTTGTTTGAGCTTTCCTTTAACCCCTAGTTTAACATCTTTTAACTTTTAATACATGTGACCTTTATAGACAATATTTGTGTGGGGCTGGGTGGGGTGTGTGCATGTATCCGTATATGTGTATTGCTTTATTGAGTATTAGTACAGCTGTAACAGGTGAGGTATAGAGCTATCAGGGATGATGACCTTGAACAAAACTCCCCATATTCTTTCAAACCGTTATGATCGCTGAGAGTAAGACAGGTCCACAATTTCTCCTAGTTTCTTCTATGGAAAAAAGAAAGTAAGTATGAAGCCACTTATTGAAGTGGCAACACATATTTACAGAATTTTTTCCATGAATTTGTATGTCCAGGGAAAATACAGAAAGGAAAAACAAGTTAAAAAAAAATAATGCAAGAAGGAAGTTAAATTGTGATAGTAATATGATCTGATCAAAACATTATTTTTTTCCCCCCCATTTCTTCCTTTGCAATTCCAGGCATCTAATAGGATTCATGAGTCAAAGAGTCAGTGTACCCAGGTGGTGCAGGAGCGGGAGAGCCTCCTGGTGAAGATCAAGGTCCTGGAGCAGGACAAGGCCCGGCTGCAGAGGCTGGAGGAGGAGCTCAATCGCCTGAAGGCCACACTGGAGGCAGAAGGAAGGCTGAAGCAGCGGCTGGAGAGTGAGAAGCAGCAGATCCAGAATGACCTGAATCAGTGGAAGACACAGTTCTCCCGCAAGGAGGAGGCGATCCGGAAGATAGAGTCCGAGAGAGAAAAGAGTGAGAGAGAGAAGAACGGCCTCCGGAGTGAGATCGAAAGACTCCAGGCCGAAATCAAGAGGATTGAAGAGAGATGCCGGCGAAAGCTGGAAGACTCTAGCAGGGAGACCCAGTCCCAGCTGGAGACGGAACGCTGCCGGCTTCAGAGGGAGATCGACAAACTCAAACAGCGCCCGTACGGGTCTCACCGAGAGACGCAGACCGAGTATGAGTGGACTGTTGACTCCTCCAAGCTGGTGTTTGATGGGCTGAGGAAGAAGGTGACAGCGATGCAGCTCTACGAGTGCCAGCTGATTGACAAAACGACCTTGGACAAACTGTTGAAGGGGAAGAAGTCCGTGGAAGAGGTTGCTTCTGAAATCCAGCCTTTCCTTCGGGGTGCAGGAGCAATCGCTGGAGCATCTGCTTCTCCTAAAGAAAAATACTCTTTGGTAGAGGCCAAGAGAAAGAAATTCATCACTCCAGAATCCACAGTCATGCTTCTGGAGGCCCAGGCAGCTACAGGCGGGATCATTGACCCCCACCGGAACGAGAAGCTGACCGTGGACAATGCCATAGCTCGGGACCTCATCGACTTCGATGACCGCCAGCAGATATACACGGCAGAAAAAGCCATCACGGGTTTTGATGATCCATTTTCAGGCAAGACAGTATCCGTCTCAGAAGCCATTAAGAAGAATTTGATTGATAGAGAAACCGGAATGCGCCTGCTAGAAGCCCAGCTTGCCTCAGGGGGTGTAGTAGACCCTGTGAACAGTGTCTTTTTGCCAAAGGATGTCGCGTTGGCCCGTGGCCTGATTGACAGAGATTTGTATCGATCCCTGAATGACCCCCGAGACAGTCAGAAGAACTTTGTGGATCCATTCACCAAAAAGAAGGTCAGTTACATGCAGCTAAGGGATCGGTGCAGGATTGAGCCCCATACTGGTCTGCTCTTGCTCTCGGTACAGAAGAGAAGCATGTCCTTCCAGGGAATCCGACAGCCTGTGACCGTCACGGAGCTTGTGGATTCAGGTATATTGAGACCGTCCACTGTAAATGAACTGGAATCAGGTCAGATTTCTTATGATGAGGTCGGTGAGAGAATTAAGGATTTCCTCCAGGGTTCGAGCTGCATAGCAGGCATATACAATGAGACCACAAAACAGAAGCTTGGCATTTATGAAGCCATGAAAATTGGCTTAGTTCGACCTGGTACTGCCCTGGAGTTGCTGGAAGCCCAAGCAGCCACTGGTTTTATAGTGGATCCTGTGAGCAACTTAAGATTACCCGTGGAGGAAGCCTACAAAAGAGGCCTGGTGGGCATTGAGTTCAAAGAGAAGCTTCTGTCTGCTGAACGCGCTGTCACTGGTTATAATGATCCCGAAACTGGAAGCATCATCTCTTTGTTCCAAGCCATGAACAAGGAGCTCATCGAAAAGGGCCATGGCATTCGCTTACTGGAAGCGCAGATCGCAACCGGAGGGATCATTGATCCCAAGGAGAGCCACCGCTTACCAGTCGACATGGCGTACAAGAGGGGCTATTTTAATGAGGAGCTCAGTGAGATTCTTTCCGATCCAAGTGATGACACCAAAGGATTTTTTGATCCCAACACTGAAGAAAATCTTACCTATCTGCAACTGAAAGAAAGATGCATTAAGGATGAGGAAACAGGGCTCTGTCTTCTGCCCCTGAAAGAAAAGAAGAAGCAGGTGCAGACGTCACAAAAGAATACCCTCAGGAAGCGTAGAGTGGTCATAGTTGACCCCGAAACCAATAAGGAGATGTCTGTGCAGGAAGCCTACAAGAAGGGCCTCATCGATTATGAAACCTTCAAAGAACTGTGTGAGCAGGAATGTGAGTGGGAGGAAATAACTATCACAGGGTCAGATGGCTCCACCCGAGTGGTCCTGGTAGACAGGAAGACAGGCAGTCAGTATGACATCCAAGATGCTATCGACAAGGGCCTTGTCGACAAGAAGTTCTTTGATCAGTACCGATCTGGCAGCCTTAGCCTCACCCAGTTCGCTGACATGATCTCCTTGAAAAACGGCGTCGGCGGTGGCATCAGCATGGGCGGTAGCGTCAGCGATGATGTTTTTAGCAGTTCTCGACACGAATCAGTAAGTAAGATTTCCACCATATCCAGCATCAGGAATTTAACCATCAGGAGCAGTTCCCTGTCTGACCCCCTGGAAGAATTGAGCCCTATCGCAGCCATCTTTGATACCGAAAACCTAGAGAAAATCTCCATCACAGAAGCTATAGATCGGGGCATTGTCGATAGCATCACCGGGCAGAGGCTTCTGGAGGCTCAGGCCTGCACAGGCGGCATCATCCACCCCACCACTGGGCAGAGGCTGTTGCTTCAGGACGCGGTAGCCCAGGGTCTCATTGACCAAGACATGGCCACCAGGCTGAAGCCTGCTCAGAAGGCCTTCGTTGGCTTCGAAGGTGTGAAAGGAAAGAAAAAGATGTCGGCAGCAGAAGCAGTGAAAGAAAAGTGGCTCCCGTATGAGGCAGGCCAGCGCTTCCTGGAGTTCCAGTTCCTCACTGGTGGTCTTGTTGACCCAGAAGTGCATGGGAGGATAAGCACAGAAGAAGCCATCAGAAAGGGCTTCATCGATGGCCGAGGAGCTCAGAGGCTGCAAGACACCAGCAGCTATGCCAAAATCCTGACCTGCCCCAAGACCAAATTAAAGATATCCTACAAGGATGCTGTGAATCGCTCCATGGTGGAGGATATCACCGGGCTACGCCTCCTGGAAGCCGCCTCAGTGTCTTCCAAGGGCTTACCTAGCCCTTACAACATGTCCTCGGCTCCGGGCTCCCGCTCGGGCTCCCGTTCGGGCTCCCGCTCTGGTTCCCGCTCTGGTTCCCGCAGCGGGTCCCGGAGAGGAAGCTTTGATGCCACGGGAAATTCTTCCTACTCTTACTCCTACTCCTTCAGCAGTAGCTCCATTGGCCACTAGTTGACAGCTGGAAATGATTGCTATACCTTGGATTCATTTATATGATTTCTAGTTTATGAAATAACAGCAAAAAGAAAACCTGGTGCTTGTAGGATAGTGAATAGAACCTTCTGTGCTTAAAACAGCCTTGGTTGGAATAGAATAGTAAAGGTTTTTCTGGCTTTTTATCTTTTTAGCTCATCTTAACTAATGCAGTCCTCTTTGATGTAGTTGTGTGAAGTGGTAATCACTTGTAAGGATGGCACAAATTGAATTTAGAATTGGCTTTTTGTGTTTAGATTGATCACTTCTTGAGCTTTTGGGGGGGGCAGTAAGACAGATTTCTGTTCTTGGAGATAAAAATTAAGTTAATCTGATAGTTCCATCATCATTCTCTTTTTCATCTAAATATTTCCACTTTCTGCATTAGGAGAAGATTATCCATACACCTGCCAAAAAACCCTGCCCCAAACCCAAGTATTTTGGAATGTGTTTCCCTTAGGTGAAAAAGCATGGATTGTATAACCCATATATTCTTTAATGCATTTGTTTGGTTTAGCATTAAAAAAAAATGGCTATATGTGCACAATAGCAGTAATCTTTGCTTTTCTTTGGTCAAAGTTTTCTGTTTATTTTGCTTGTCATTTTCTATGTACTTTAAAAAGGTGTCTTTATGAAGTTTGCCGTTCTGACAATAAACTTTTAGACTTTGGAAATTTTTGTGTTTTAATATGTTTGTACATATATTTAATAGCAGCTTATTCTTTATCATGCATCTTTATCCTTTGTTTACTAAATATCCCAATACAAGAAAAAAGCCATTAAAATACTGTTCTGGCTTGTAACTCTTGGTAGGTGATGGTCTTGGAAAGGTAGTTCTTTCAATACTTCTTCACATGGTGCATACCAGATGGAGTCCTTAGAAAGACACCCATGGAAATAGGCCATTCCAGAGGTCAAAACTCTGCTCTGGCTGATTCTGGACTGCACCAGAAGCGCTGGCAATGTCACTATCATAACACTGAAAAATCATGAAGAGGCTAAGATTTTTCTTTTCTCTTTTTTGATATCCTCAAAATAGGTAGTGTTTTGCCCCCTAAGAAGAAAGAATTATTTTTGGATCTATGAACACAGTCCTTGAAGAGTTCTAGTTTCTGGGATGAAGGATAATGGAATATAAGCTTGTTCCTTTGGGTCATAAAGAACCCACTGAAATTCAGTCATTAAATTAACATGACTTTATGGGATACCTGTTATGACAGGTATTGGGTAGTTATTGCAAAGATTCAGTAGAATTTACTAGCTTTCTAACTGCAAGATATTTGCAGTCTGGGTGGGGATAGGAGACAGATAGCAACCAGTGGGACAATTTTCATTTATCTGCAGTATAAATAGAATTAAATCTTATAATACAGGTAGAAGTTAGAAGGCAAGTGAAATGGTGAACACAGAACAAAAAATATGATCAGATACCAGAGTTACTGGGGACTCGAATGGGCCACTTTCCTCACAATACGCATGCCTCATCTCACCTCTTTCTTCCCTTTTGCTGCATCACACAGGTTTTATGACCCAAAATTAATTTCATTAAGTAATTGAGTTCTGTGTGCCATCCCTTGTGCCAGAGTCATGGATTCCCTGATAGAAATACATGGTACAAAAATAGCTTGTGTAATCTAGAAGGAAGAAGAGAGATAAATGCCGTTGGTGGGAAGCAGGGGTAATAGAATTCCTATGCTAGAGATGGAAGATTTAGTCACTTCAGGTGCCATAGCAAGATTCTACAAACTGCAGGGCTTAAAGAAAAATATTTTCTTACAGTTGTGGAGCCTGGCAGTCCAAAGAAAAGGTGCTGTTAGGGTTGACTTTTGATGAGACCAGTCCTCAAGGTCTGTGTGTGACCACCTTTTTAACGTGTGTTCACAGGACTTTCTCTGTGCCTAAGTAGAGAGGAGACGGATAGCTCTGGTCTCTGGTAGGGAACCCTGTTTTACCCTTATGATCTCAGTTACAGCACTGACCTCCTTAAACGTCCATCTCAAAATGCATTCACATTGTGGGTCAGGGTTTCAGCCCAGGAACTTTGGAAAGTCCCAAGTCAGTCTATAACAAGGATCTAACATAGAGCAGGTGACTAGAGACCTCTCCAGAAAAGTGATAATTAGATCAATAACACCAATGTATAGCAGTCCCCCAGGTTAAAAAAGGAACTAGAAAGGACTACAGATTTTTCCTACCCCGACCTCCAAGTTGCTTTGAAAGTTGTTCCTAAGCTCTGAGATAACATGGGGCTGTGTCCTGGAGAGGACATGCTTGACCTGGGTTGAGTTTTTGATTTGTTTCACACACACAGTGCATCTGGAGGTGGGTGTGTGTGTGTGCACACGTAGCATTCAATGAGAGTCATCAGAGGTATCCAAAATTGGTTTCATATTTTCTAGATGACATGGTTAACTAGGGAAATGCCAATAAAGAGTGAAGATACTGTGGGTAGAGTATAAAACAAATCACTGTGGGATGCATCCCTTGTCCCGAAGCTGTGGGCCCACTTCTGTATTTTATGGTACTGCCTATCTACAATGTGTTTCTTTCTTTCTTTTTTTTTTTGGTTTTTTTGGAGACAGGGTCTCACTATGCAGTTCAGGCTGGCCTTGAGCTCACTTTGTAGCCCAGGCTGGTCTCGAACTCCCAACGATCCTCCTGTCTCACCCTCCTGAGTGCTGGGATTACAGGCACGTGCCACCACATGGGGCATACAATGTGTTTCAAAGGTCAGAACTAGGCTATTTGCCTTTGGGAATAGTTGTTCATGATAATGACCTCCACCCTTCTGTCATCAGGGGTAAGTAAAGTGCAAAAGGAAGCACAGATTTGATTTGAAAAAATAAAAATACATAAAGGAGTAGATCCTGAGAGTTCCACTTGGAAAAACTTTAAAGAGCTGTTCCAGGTTTTGAGAGGGAAAGGTGGGTGAAGCAAATCAATGAAAGACGAATGGGGATATGTCAGAGACACCCAGGGAGTGGCTTAATGTAGCTTCTACTGGCCAAATTGAAGACAACATAAGTTTTAACAAGAATGATGATGATAACGGAGCGTTTAAAAACCTTAGTTTTTGAACCTCTTGATTCCACGGTGAAATAACAAAATGGATGTGTGGAAAGAATGCTAGCTAATAAATGGAGAATGCATAATACTTTAAGGGAATCACATTTATAAGTTGTAATAAATGATTCAGTGAAGGATTTGGAGGTAGTTGGGATCATGATATTCTTATGGCTTCAAGATATGTCAAGGTATGGCCATAGATTACCAAGTATTAAAAGAAAGATATTACAATGGAGAGATTTGGCCACCAGCCTTACCAAGTGATCAAATTTAGCATTACTAAGATATATTTTCTCTTTAGCATGTAATAAAAAGGTACACGTATCCTATGTAGTATTCTTGAAAAATCGTTTAAACTAATCGTAGTTGTGAGGGGACCTAGAATGAAGGATATTTTACAAGACAACTGGCCGAAACCCATCACAAAATTCAATAACAATTTAAAATGGAGAGTAGGTGACATTGTTCTAGATTAAAAGAGACAACTGATAATTTTATGGGTTAAAATAATAAAACATAAAAGGATGGGGACAACTGCAGGGAATTGGAACCATATATTAGATTTAATGGAATTAATTTTCTTACGTTTGATCATGCACTACAGTTACACAGGAAAATGTTCTGAGGATATATTCTGGGGCAAATAATCTGCAACTTACTTGCAAAGAATTGAGAAAAAATAAATGCAGGGCTATGGGGACAGAAGAGATCCAGAAATATCAGATGTGGCAAAATGTTGATGAACTAGACAGCGACACAAACGCTCTTTGAACTATTTAAACATTTCTACCGATAGAAACAATTTTTTCTAAAAATGTCTACGAAGAGGGGGAACCCCATTCAGGGAAGACGAGGCAAACGCACCCAGGAGCAGCAACACGGAAGCGACGTTCGGAAGGGATTGAAAAACGCCTTTGAAAATGACAGCTCCCGCCTTCCCCCGGCTCCTCCCCTATAGGCTGCTCCAGTCACGTGGTGACAAGACCCCGCCCACACCTCCCAGAGGCCCGCGCGCGCCGCGCACCGATCAGTCACTTCCTGTTTGCAGGTAGGCATCGGCCATGGAGGACGAAGCTCCTCCGCTGGAGGAGCGGCGGCGGCTGCAGGAGGAGCTGAGCGAGTTCGTGGAGAGCTGTTACCAGACGCTGGGGGAGGTGACGGCGTCCCTGGGCTGGAGCCTGGATCAGCTGGATCCCGGGGAGGAGGAGGCGGCGGAGGTGAGGGCTGCGGACCTTCCGGGGCTGCGGTCCTTCCGGGGCAGCGGGCCGGCGGCGGGGAGGTCCGCGCGGGGTGCCGCGGAGGGCAGGCGCGGAGCCCGAGTCCTCGGAGCCCTGAGGGCGGCCGGGAACCGCGGTGGCCCGGAGTGTGGGGCTGGGACGCCCCATGCCCTCCCCCGCCGTGTGGCCCTAACTTGGGGTGTCAGGAAAATAGGATGATGTGGGTGAGGAAGGACTGGCACGTCGGTGTTTATTTAAAGAATAAACGAGTAGGAGCCAAGTGCTGCTCTCAGGGTTGGCCGTTTGCTTTGTCATCTGTCCTAAGGATTCCGCAGTTGCGCCAGATTTCGGGGTCTGGAGACCTGGGAGTTCACCAGTTCTCTTTTTTCTATCCTAAAAACAGACACTTGTGGTTGAGACAATATAGATTCTAGGATTATTAAAAGATGCCGCTAAGAAAGGGTAACTAGCAACTCACTGAACGGTAGAATTACTTTAAAAAAATGTAAGCAAGTGTATTAGATGGAACAACCCGGATTTTTGTTTTCTTTGCCTTTTTGGTGGGGTAGGAGGAAGAGGAGCGCTCGATGGTAGGGTAATTTCCTGTGTTCTTCCTGGGTGTACTATGCTGTAATCTCTCCCGGCTTTAAGTCACAGGTCTGATTTCCACAGAGGCGTTTAAATATTTCATTCACTATTTCTTGTGTTGAAACCGCAGTGGAAATTGCAAAACAAAACGAAAAGGACTTCATTGTTCATTTAGAGGGGCATTTCTAGCCATTCGGTGGGGCTTAACAGAACTTTCCATACCATAGTTCGTTCAGTACAGCATTGCAGGAGAATTGGATTTTTTGTATTAACAGTTAAGTAGCATTTTGTGTATGCCATTTAGTATACATTGCCCTACTTAATAATCCTATGAGGTGAGTACTGTTTGCAGCATTTTATAGATGAGAAAGCAGAAGAGAGAGGTAACTAGTGCGCTACTACACTGTTACCAAGTGGCAGGTAGGATTTGCATTCGAGCTTTCTTGCTCCTAAGAGTGTGTGCTTAATTGCTGTGTTGCTTTTTAAAAGCTCCTTGTGAAATTCCCAAATTTTGACAGTAAGTGGTGGGAATACATCTAACGTTTGCAAACCTTGTATCCGATGTTCAGGAGAGTGATTAGAAATCCTGGTAAGAGGTATAATTCATAGAATAGATGGCAGTCCGAGTAGTTAATGAAGCTTCATTTTCTTTGATGTTTTGATACTGAAGTTTAGTGAACTATAGTCACTTTTTCTGTCCTTGTATAGTTTGTTCGGTGATGCCTTTGTCCCCAGATTAAACAATCTAGATTTTTTTAAAAATAAGGTCATTGAGGAGGCATAGTAATAAATTTAAGCCAGGGCATATCAAAGTCATACTTGCTTTTTAATAAAAATAGTATCTGCTTACATTTATTGAACACTTTCTATATTCCAGGCCTTACTCAGATTGCTTTACGTTAGTCTCTGTAATGGCCTTGTGAGTATTTCCACTTCCAGATGAAGAAGCTGAGGCAAAGAGTGGTTAAGTACCCAGCCCAGTTTCCTACGGCCTGTAAGTGGCAAAGCTGGGGATTCCACCTAGCTGCGGTGTGGAGGGTGCAGTGGAGGATGGCAAGACTCGAAGCAGAGAGAGACAGCGCTTCGAGGTGGCTGCTGGAACTCAGCGGGGACAAGACGATGTCCAAACTGGGGAAGCAGCAGTGGTGATAGCCCGTGTGTGCAGGAGTTCAGATATAGTTAGGAGTGAAACGGACGGGGGTAGGTGATTTATTGCATGCGGGTGATGAGGGACAAGAGGCAGTTTCTTGCTCGAGGAGCGGTTGGAACCTTTTCATCAAAATAGGAACACACAAGAGGACCAAGTTTGGGGATTATTTATTTAAAAATAAATTGCGATGCATTTATTTTTTGTTCATACTGAATTGGTTGCTAGTTAGACTCACAGGAAACACCAGCATATGAAGGAGGAAAGTCTCTGAGGCACCAAGTAGAAGAGACCAAGAGACCAAGTAGAAAGAGCCAACAAGGTAGAAAGAACCTGAAAAGTGGGTCAGGATGGCAGAAAGGGACAGGTGACTGATGGCCTTCCAAGAGCTTCAGTCCTGTAAGGATTATGACATGTTCTTTGACTCTACTAGCAAGAAGATGGAGTCGGGCGTGGTGGCACATGCCTGTAATCCCAGCACTCGGGAGGCTGAGGCAGGAGGATTGTTGTGAGTTCGAGACCAGTCTGGGCTACAAAGTGAGCTCAAGGCCAGCCTGAACTGCATAGCAAGACCCTGTCTCAAAAAGAAAAAAAAAAAAAAAAAAAAAGAGGCTTTGAAGAGGTGGAGAGAATGCAGCTTGGGTAGAGGTTTAAGGGAGGTTTGTTTTGTTTTAATGCAAACACATTTGTATGGGAGTTGAGAGAGGCCTGCAGAAGAGGAAGTGGTGGAGAGTACCATTTATTCACATAGTAAACATTCAGTGCTATAATTATTTTTAAACTATTGTGTACCTTTTTTTTCCTCTTTATTTTTTATAGGGTGAAGTTGTGATATGTCCTTATGATTCCAATCATCACATGCCTAAATCATCTTTATCAAAGCACATGGAATCCTGTAGATTGAGAAAAATGGGCTATACTAAAGAAGAAGAGGTAGCATATATTTACTGCATTACATATATGTCATATAATTCATGCATTAATGAATTCACAATATTTTGAAGATGTATCGTGAGGTTTTCTGATACAAAATAATAACTTTTATTTGTAGGGTAAGATGGCACTTGCCTAATGTCACAAATTATTATGGGAAAAATTTAAAGATACTACTTGTTAGTTTATGTCAAATCTTAACATAATTAGGAACAATGTTTTTTTAATTGTTTAGGATGAAATATATAATCCTGATTTTTTCTACGAGAATGCGAAGGTACCTTCAATTACTTTGGGTAAGTATTAAGTTGTTAGATTGTAATTTTAAAATATTTTAGTGTGGGTGTTAAATTTTCATTTTTGAATTACCAGAAGAATGGATTTTATAAACATGCTTTTGACTAGGAAGGATATTTAGTGCCTTAAGAAAGTATAGGATTTATTAATGTACTGTGAAACTAGTTCATGTAATCTGAAATTTAAAGATCAAGCTTATATAATAGGGAGTGAAAACCCTGGGAAACAGATGCCTTCCTCCTTGGTTATTGCAAAATCTGAGCACACAGCATAGACTGAAAATGAAAGTGAGGCTGGAAATGTGTTCCAGATACTTACGGCACGTGTAGAGGTTAAAGTCTTGGGTTCTAAAAGCAGAATGCCCTGATTCACTTACTAGTTTTGTTCCTAACAAACGTGTGACTTTCAGCGAGGTAACTTGTTTAAAGTTTTTTTTTTTTAATAAGTTAGAAAAAAAAATAAGTTGGGAATAATGATAATAGAATATTGTGAGGATTAAATTATGTTTGTAATATACATAGAATAGTACCTGATGCTTAGCTGGAGTTGAAGAAATGTTAAGAGATTAGTAAGTTTGTAGCTGCTGCTCCTGCGTGCCTGATTATAGTGTGATGCTTCTTGTTTTTTTTTTTTTTTTCTTGGTACTGGAGATTGAACCCATGTTAGGGAAGCACTTGACCAGTGAGCCAGCCCCCTAGCCCTGAATATAGTGTTTTCTGAAGTACTTTAAGTCTTGTCACTCCTTGGGCTCTAGGTAGATGTGAATGAGTTCTGTGCTCACATTGTGTAGGCAGTGACGTAGATGTTGGTCTCCTCAGATTCTGGAAGGTTAGTTGCTGTGTCTGGAGAGCTTGCATTGGAAACTGACGAAACTTGATGAGTCCTAACATATTTAATTTTTTTTGACAGATAAGGACTTACAATTCCAGATCATTAATCAAGCTAGAACCAAAGCTGGAAAAGATGGTGATTGCTACAATCAAAGTAAGAGCCGTTATAGTTTGAGCTAATTAATGAGTCAAATAATTTTTCTCCCCCAGGGACATGGTACTAAATTTTTTCTTCACGAAAAAATGTGTGAAAAGAGTTACATGGGAAAGGTTAAGCTTTACATTTAACACTGGGCTAATTTCCTTTTTTTCCCATCATTTGTTATGTGTCACCGGTCTTCCTCAGACACTGTTAAGTAGTGGTGCATGCTTTGGAATTACCTAGTAAGGAAGCTTGATGAGGAGTTCTAAGGGTCGCCTGCTCAGAAAGCAAGCCCCAGCATAATGTCGTATGCGTCATCTTAGAGGATCTGTGGATTTGTTTGTGCCCAGTGTTAGAGCTGGGTTCAACAGTTTATGCCCAGGACTTCAACAGACATTAGGCTAAAAATTGAAGCATAAGCTTTTAGGAGATTGAAAGAAAATGAAGTCTATCACGGTAGAAGTGAACAGTTAACAAAAATGTTCAGATTTCCGGACCCAGATTTGACATCCAGCCAAAGCATGACTGGTTCCTCTTACAAGGATTTCTGAGCTGTGTTGGAACCTTCTGTGGGTAGCTTTGTCTGGGCTTGCCGCCTTTTTGTCCTGCTCCTCGCCAGGGCATAGTCAGGGTTGGTTTTTCCCCCTTCCTGAAGTTCAGGATCTTTACCAAACATTGTTCTCAGCCAGTATCTGGTCTCAGTTTCTCTGAGCTGCGTGTGGCTTCAGAAGGCCGCCCGCTGCTCTTTGCCTGTGTTTGTTACCTTCCTTCCCGCCAGCGGCCTGAAGCATCTTTCCTGGAGCTCTTGTTTTGAAGCCTCCACCTTTGTGCCTGTCAGCTTAATTCCAGCTCGACTTTGAGCTGATTAGACACGTTAATGGAGCTTATCCAAGAGTTGGAAGAGCTCTTGGAGATCATCTACCCAGAGTGTGCATTTTACAGAGGAAAAGCAACTCTGTATGACTAAGATGCAGCTCGGGTATGTTTGTTCTAAAAGTCTTCAGTACTTTTATTTTTGAAAAGGTTCTTTTTTCGTAGCTCTTCTATGAATTTCATTTCTCTTTCACCATAAAATTATGATAGGTTAGGACAGTATTTCCTTCTTATGTGAGGTGAAGAAACAGACTCACAAAAGGGAAGTAACTCATCTCTGCCAGATAGTGATAGCAAAGCTGGACCCAGAACCAAATTTTGAATCTTAGCACGGATTCTTGTCTGAGTTGTGCTAGCTTGGGATAGAAGCCCGACGTTTAGTGAAATTCATAGACTGGGTACCGCCAAAATGTGTTCATTGTTTTTCTATCATGATTAAGTGAAAGAATAGTACAGACTTTAGATACGTACACACTCCTGTCAGTGCAATTCACTATTCATTCATTTTGCAAAGCCTGTTCTAAAGAAATAAGCTAACTGCTTAACCTTGTATAAATGACAACTTCTTTGAGTTTTTCTATCTGTAATACAGATTTTCTTTTAGTTTTGTTTAGAGGAGGAGAGATGATAATTGCTAAGCTAGCCCTCGCAACAATAATTGGCAGCTGCTCTTAGGTGAAAATAAATGTACAGAAAGCAATATTAATACAGTGAACTGCTAGAGTTTTGTATATGTAGGTAATTTAGGCAGTGTTCCAAGTTTATAAATTTGTATAACTGAGTAAGAAGGCGAATTTAGGCATTGAATTTAGTTCTTTATAAAAGAAAAAATTACTTTGAATAGTTCTTTCAGTAGATAGTCAAGAGGAACTTTGATTTTGGACTCTTACACTCTCCTAAGTTAAGATTCCGTTGTTATTAACAGAATAACTATAACCCTTTTTAAAAGAACTTTTTTGTATCCTGTGTACAATTCTGCAATTTCCCAACAAAGATTATTTTTGTGGCCCACTTCAGTCAGATAGTTTTAGACCTTTGGCATCAGGGCAAGAATCTCTTTAAATATCTTTAACTTTGAGTAAAAAAATTATTACATTACTTTGAAGGGAGGACTAATGTGGAAAACTTTGCATTTCCCCATCTAAGTAATATTTTCCTGGATATACAGGAAGACGTAAATTGTTTTGGTGAGGCTGTATGTGTTTTCATTTAATCAGTTGTGTCAGGCCTAAACTCACTTCATAAAATTCTTTCTGCAAACTTGAACAGCTGTTAGATCTGTGTTGTTCCTTTCAGGTATATTTACATTAGTTAATTTTATACTAAGACACTGATTTCAGTAATAAACAATTTTATGTTTACTGGTTTATCATTTTCCTCCAATGTTAAATATTCAAGTTGCTATTCTTAAATTTCATGAAGTACATTTAAAACATGGCCATGATTTAAAAATTCAGTGGGCGTAAAATAAGAGAGGCTAGCATGGCGTAGACCAGATCTCTTTTCACTACTTGTGAGACTTGGCAAAACTCATTTTACTTCTCTGGACCTTAATCTGTTTATCGTTAATATTAGGGATTATTGCTGTATGAATTTGTCAAATTCTGAATTTGTAACTTTGAGACAGTAGCTTTTACCAATATTTAATATAGTAATTTGTGTTTAAGATGCCCTTTGATGGCAAAAGTGACTGAAATAGGAGTGTAAGAGTTACTTATTACAGCCGGGCATGGTGGCGCATGTCTGTAATCCCAGCACTGGGGAGGCTGAGGCAGGAGGATCTTTGCAAGTTTGAGACCAGCCTGGGCTACAAAGTGAGCTCAAGGGCAGCCTGAACTGCATAGCGAGACCCTGTCTCAAAAAGGAAAAAGAAAAAAAGAGGAGTTACTTAATACAAACACCGACTAGGGCTTCCTTTGGGGTGAGGAGACAGTCTTCCTATGAAGTTGAAGGTTGCATAGCAATGGGAATATGCATAGTACCTCTGAACTGTTTGCTTAGGAATGACCAAAAGAGTGATTTTTATGTTATTTTCTGTTTTACCACAATTTTTTTAAAAAGCTGGAAAAGGAGAGGGACACAGAATTACAACAAATGTGGCAATACATCATATAGAAACTTGCATTTTGAAAATTTACATTTTATGTAAATGTAGCTTACTTAAATGTATTTTTTTTTTCTTTTGTCAGAATTATGTTCTGAAAGATTTGAATGCAGTTTTTTACTTAACTTTTCCTGTACTTTTTCTTTTTCAGTAATTGGGGTGAGTATAAAGAGGAATTAGGAACCTGAATGTACTCCTTATTTAAAGATATGCAGTATCCTTTTTGCAAATGATATCCTTTTAAAAGTATTACTGAAACTTCTCAACTTTTATCTTACTACCTGTCACAACATTATAGGCTTCATTTGAAATTTTGGTTGAATTTCCAGAAGTTTAAACATCAGTCTTTATGATAACACCAATTTAAGATGAATAAATCAAGAAAACTCCAAAATATTTTGAGGAAATTACATTTCATTGTTTAAAGATTAACAGGCAAAAGTTTATGAGGAGCTTGTTTGTAATGTAGCATTGTTTTCTAACCTTTGTATTTTCTCCCAGGTTTTTATAGCCTGTATTCAAAGAAATTAGGCATGTGAAAGCTAATTTTATAGTATAAAATGTTTTGACACCTGGTTTCATAGAAAGGCCTTTCCTAGGGCCTGCCAGCATTAGGGTAAAATTGATTAGCTTGAAAGGGAACTCTTCTTCCTAACTAATTTAAACCCTTTGACTAGTGAAAATGACCGTGTGTCATTACACATAGCTGTTAAGCCACAGCCTTTGATTCAGTGTAGCTCTCCTCTTAATTTATGGGGAAATATAAAGCACTCTCTCGCTGTGTCTCTCTCTGTTTCTCCCTCTCTCCCTCTCTCTCCTCTTCTCCTCCCCTTCCCCCCCCTTTCCCTTTCTTTTTTTTCTCCTCTTTCTTTTGTTAAAAATGCTTAGTTCATATTTTGTGTTTATTTGAATTCTTTTGCCTCTTATCTAAGAAGTTAACATAGTAAGACTTTTAAGTGTCTGGGAAGAGCTACTGCTTTTACATTGTTCTTTGAACGGAATTACTGCTTTAGGATAACCTAGCAAACATTAGAGGGATTCCTTTAGTAGATCATGTTCTTTATTTGCATTAGTGAATAATGAAGTTTAGAAAGAATTGTATTAAATTGCTTTATTTACAGTCACAGTCATTTTATTTCTTTGAGTACATTTGAATCTCAAAACAAACATTTTCTTCAGTGTTTTAATACATCATATCAAGGTATTGTATTTACTTTTTCTCATTAATGAGCAGACTTTAGAAAGTTCTGTAACTATTGGGGCGCGGCTGTTACCTGTTTTTAATTAGTTTGGTTAAGCCACTCTACTTTCTCCTTAGTAAGTTAAAATGAGTTCAGTTTAATCTGGCCTTCTCTGGTCTGAGGAACTTTGGGATTTCTACTTAATATATATTTTTTTTTTTGTCTTTTTGGGACGGAGTCTGACTGTGCAGTTCAGGCTGGCCTTGAACTCACTAAGTAGCCCAGGCCTTGAATTCACAGCGATCCTTCTGCCTCAGCCTCCCCAGTGCTGGGATTAGAGGTGTACACCACCATGCCTGGCTTAATTGTGTTTTTAACCCCTAACTATACGTCATTGCGCAAGTAGAACGTGTTTCAAATATTGAACTTCTAACTTGATAGCTCAAACAAGTTGTTTTTTAATCATTTTTCATATTCTCATTATTTTTGAAGGAACTACAGTGTGCACTACATAGCAAAAACTTTTTTCCAGCTTTTATGGCAGAAGCATGTATACAAAAAGTAGTATCTACAAAGTAGTATCTGTATTTGTAATGTGGGCATCTTTAAAAAATTATTACTCAAAAGTTTTTCTTAGCTGGGTGTGATAGTATACACCTCTAGTCCTAGTCACCTGGGAAGCTGAATCACGAGGATCCCTTGATCTCCAGAGTCAGTCTTGGCAGTGTAGCAAGAACTCAACACACACATGCATGCACACACACACACGCATGTATGCACACAAGCACACAAAAGGAAGGAAAGAAAAAGAAAAGCTTGTCCGGTGTGGTAGTGCATGTCTGTAATCATATCAGGAGGCTGAGGCAGGAGGTGTACAAGTTCAAAGCCAGTCTAGACTATACTGTCAAGACCCTGTCTCAACCCACTTCTACCAAAAGAAAGATTTTCTTCTCTGCAAGTTGCTTTTTGGGATTATTTTTGCCTCCCTTCCTGAGATATGTCTTAACATCGTTGGAAAGAATAATAAAGATCCAAGATATATCCTTTCTGTGCAAAGCAGCATTCAGGATAGTCGTTGTTTAACATTTATCACATTACATATATTGATACTTTATGTGTTTCAGGATTACTGTGTATGTAAAACATAATGTGTGTTAATATTGCCTTAGGACAGCATGTATTTGAAGTTAAGTTGTCGGTATTAAGTCTGCAGTGCTTCGTGTATTGTTTATTCTTGTGATGTTTTCTTTTCTTTTACTTTAGGAGTGTATTCTTCATTGCCTGTTGAAGTTCCTCTGAATCACAAACGCTTTGTTTGTGATCTGACCCAAGCAGATCGTCTTGCCCTTTATGATTTTGTTGTTGAGGAGACAAAGAAAAAGCGCTCTGATTCACAAATCATTGAAAACGACAGTGATCTCTTTGTAGACTTGGCTGCCAAAGTCAATCAAGGTTTGAGAGAAATAACATACTTTACGTTTCTTCTTGTCGTTCCATTCTATGAGAGTTCAAATGACTTTATTATCATGCCCTTTTGGATTGGGTGGGGTGGTTTTCTATCATCTGACATGGATATGTAGATTATTAAGTTACCCAGTACTTGAAGTTTTACTGTGAATTTTACATTAAGCATCTTTCTTTTGTAAAACAGTTATTTACAATTGTGCTGCTACTTTTATCTATGGACTGAAATATTCTTACATTCAACTAATGGCTAGAGGAAAAAATATAAAACAGCCCAGATAGAAGGAAGGCAGGGTTTCTAGGGTGTCCTTGTATACTACCTTGAAACGTGTTGCAGCATAGGACAGTTGTGGGTTTCTACCTGTTAATTTTTTTCCTTCAGTTTTGGTATTTTGAGGCAGGGTCTCACTATATACTTCAGGCTGGCCTTGAACTCACAGTGATCCTCCTGCATTAGCCTCCTAAGATCTAAGATTACAGGTGTGCACCACTGTGCCGGACTACCTGTGGATTCTAAAGAAATTAAAAACCCTTCAAGATATAATAATTTGTTTTACTCTTTCATTAGATAATAGTCGGAAAAGTCCAAAGTCTTATCTTGAAATCCTGGCAGAAGTTAGAGATTATAAAAGAAGACGTCAGTCCTATAGAGCTAAGAACGTTCATATAACCAAGAAATCTTATACTGAGGTAGGTTTTACATAATTGTGTGGAACTTTGTCGGGAACAAAAATTCTCCATAGATGGTTTCCTAAGTCTGTTCTGTGGATTTCCTCAGCTCCTGGGAAGGTGCACGAGGAAGTGTCCAGAGGGCTGCTCCTGACCAGGGTTTGCCCCATCTGATTCCGACCCACCCTCTGCCAGACAGGCTCTTCACTGTACAAAAACCTTATATAAAGAAGTTGTATACTCTTTAAAAATACCTGCTCACAAGAAAGTAGTACTGCAGCATGATAGTGTGCATTTTGGTTTCCCTCAGGTCTTAGCTTGAGTTTTGATTCTGCTGTTTATATTGTTGGTTGTGTGACATGGTCAGGTTAAGCTTTTTAGATTTTTTTTCATTTTGTAATCATGCAAACTTCACAGGGTTATTATGAGAACTTACTGAAATAATGCATGAGAACACAGACATTTCTCAGTAAATACTAGCTATTACCTTCTTTGGGCAGAAATCTTTCGTTTTTTTTTTTTTTTGGTTTTTCTCCGGTACCGGGAACCGAACTCACGACCTTGCGCTTGCCCGGCAGGCGCTTTTGCCGCTGAGCTAAATCCCCAGCCCCCTGGCTCCATATCTTGGCAGTTGTGAACTTGCTGCCGTAGACTTGGGTTTGCAGGTGTCCCTATAGTGTGCTGACTTTCATTGCTTCCGCTTTGTACCAAGGAGTGGTGTAGCTGGATCGATCAGATGGCTCACAGTTCAGAGAGGTGTCAGTCTGTAGTCAGCTGGCTCCAAGGCAGGGCAGCGTGGTAGATGGGGGAGGAGGGAGGGGACAGACCTTCTGGGCCATGTATCCAGTGAGCCACTCCTCCACCCAGGCTTCACCCCGCAACGTTGCTTTAGCTATACACTCACAGTGCCCTAATCCACCGATGAGGACCGTGTACCCATGACCCGGTCACCTCCCCAAAGCCTGCCTGTGCACACATGGGCTTTGGGGCCACGTCCAGATATAAACCAGAACAGTAGCTCCAGTTTTAATTCATCGTGGCTACACTGTTCCTTCCTGGTGTAGAAGGGTTCCTTTTCCCCCTCGTCCTCACCAACATTTATTGTTCTTTGTGTTCTTTACGCTAGCCATTTTGACTGATGTGAGATGGGATCTCATTGTAGCTTTGATTTTTATTTCCTGAATGGCTAAAGGTGCTGAGCGTTTTTCCTTACACCCACTATGCTCTGTGATATGGTGAGGTCGTGGAGGGTATTGGGTTTTATTGAGGAGTATAAGACATTTTTCCATTTCACTTTGGGAGCTGCTGGGAGTTTCTCTGAGGAGGGAAAATGCAGCAGACAGAACTCTGAGACTGCCCTTGTCCCCAGTGCCTTTTTGCTTCCTCTGTCACCGGGACTGACCGGCTGTCAGTGAATTCTTGGTTGACTGTTAGCGGTGCTTTTCTTAATTGTTTGAACCACTCTCCTATCTGAGATTTGGTGCTTATTTCTCCCAAGGTGATTCGGGATGTAATAAATGTGCACATGGAAGAACTCAGTAACCACTGGCAAGAAGAGCAGGACAAAGCAGAGGGGGGCGCTGAGAAGTATGTCACTGTCTGTACTGGTAAAATGGTTGCCTTTATTTAATTTTTAGTAGTGCTGGGAATCAAACCCAGGGTCTTGTGCAAGACGAGCAAACGCTCCGTGACTGAACTGCATCCCTCTCCCAAAATACTACCTTTTTAATCTGTTATAAGTGTTAAATTTTAGCTTTTCTTTCTTTTTTTTTGAGACAGGGTCTCCCTATGTAGTTCTGATTGGCCTTGAACTCACTGTGTTGCCTAGGTTGGGCTTATGCTCACAGCAGTCCTCCTGGCTCAGCCTCCCAAGTGCTGGGACTACAGGCGTGTGCCACCGTACCTGGCTTAATTTTAGCATTTTTAAGACCTTTTGTAGCAAACTATAATTCATCAAAATTATTGTTTGTTGTCATCAATGCTCAGAATTTCACTAGAATTATTCTACGATGTCATCAGTCTTAGCAGTAGAGAGGTGGGGGAAACAACCATACTACTGAAATACTTCAAAAAGAAAACACTGTAGAAGCTGCTGTCTGGCTGCCTTCTCATGGGGAGTATAAGGTTATTCCTGTCAGTGTGGGCCCTCTCTGTCCCTGGCTGCGGGGTCTTAGTGGAGGCCAGTGGAGGACGAACTGGCTCACTTCCTCTCTGGGTCTCAGGAATGAAGACAGGCGCTCGGCTTCGGTAGATTCCCGGCAGTCTGGTGGGAGCTATCTGGACGCGGAGAGTTCACGCCATAGGAGGGATAGGAGCAGGAGCCCACATAAGCGGAAAAGAAATAAAGATAAGGATAAAACCTCTGAGTCGAGAAGGAGGAAAGAGAGGTGAGTCATCACTCAGCGTCGTGCTGCCCCACTGAGCTCATACCTTCTCCATGACGTTAATACTCTACTTGAATTCCCTGGCTGCCTATCATTTTATATGCATTTGGAGTTAATTTTAAAGCAGAATTCCAAAGTATAACTTAGTTTTGCTTCCATTTCGGTTTTTCTCTAAATTTTAATAATTGATTTTCTCAGTTCAGTTTAATTATATGTTTTAACTTGTCCTGATTTATGTCTGATGAAAGTACATCACTGTTGAATTATTTAATTTAATTTAATTTAATTAATTAATTTATTAATTTGGTCTTTTTGAGACAGGGTCTCGCTATGCAATTCAGGCTGGCCTTGAGCTCACTTTGTAGCCCAGGCTGGCCTCGAACTCGCAACGATCCTCCTGCCTCAGCCTCCCCGAGTGCTGGGATATAGGCGTGTGCCACCACGTCTGGCACTGTTGAATTATTTTAAAGTGTTCATATTAAAACATACATGATTTTAAATCGTTTTTTATACCCCTTTCATTGCAGGGATGGGGAAAGACATCATAGTCATAAAAGAAGAAAGCAAAAAATATAAAGGAATGTTTGTATGTATAATTAATTATGCTTGCATCATTATAACCAGTATTCTGGTATTTTAATTGTAATTTGCACAGAAGAGTGTGTTGGTATGATGTATTTAGTGCTCATTATTTTTCAATAAATACCTACACTTCAAATCATGAGTTTGCTTTATGCTATGCAACTTTGTTTTCCTTGTATTTTAATAGATATTCTGTTTCTTAGTATTGATTCCCCATGGTAATTTATCATAATATTCTTTTAAAAAAGTTGATACTTAATATATATAAATTGTACATGGGTATAGTCTCATTAAACCCGATAAACTAAACCTGATAGATAAGGCTGAAGTCTGCTTGGAGCACCATCTGCCTTCCCTGACCCACCCCAGGGTAATTGCTCATTGTTGCTGCCCTGGTGAGTTGTAATGGGGGAAGGGCTTCGGAACTGTGTGAAGGGGAGTGGCCTGGCTGGCTACCACGGTGTGACCATAGCGTAGGTGACTGCTGGAGTGAAAAGAAATAGCCTCAGTCTGAGTAACACGGGTAGATCTCAGAAACATAATACTGAGTGGTAATAACAAGTTATGTAAGGATGTTAGATCTGTGTACAAAACAATACTATATATTTTCTATGGCTGTATATGTGTGTACATTTATTTTTAAAAGTTCAGAATAATCCATACCAAACTCCTAGCGGTGCTTATTGTGGAGGAGAAATATATATGAGATTAGGGTGGAAACCAGATTTGGAAGGTAGTTAAAATAAACTTTAACTTTATTCATAATATGTTAATTTTTTCAAAATAAAAGAATATTCATGTTTCACTTGTTTATTAAAAATATACTGTCATTTTGTGTCTTGTAATGAACTTTACTGATGTAGTATGTATGTACATTAAAAAGCGTTCATTTTGCTGGTATATTTCCTTGGGTTTTGACAAATTGATATCCTTGTGTAACCATTACACTCCAGTGCCCGCAAAGTTCCCTTGTACCCCTTTTCCCAGTTAGTTCTTCTGCCCTAGCGCTAGGCAGCCAAAGATCCTGCCTTTTTTTAACCATTGATTTGATGTGTCTTTTCTAGAATTCACGTAAATGGGATCCTGCAGTGCCCTCTGCCTTTTTCTACTCTGTAAGTTTTTGAGATTGATCTGGTTGGGCATCTGCAGTTCATTCCTTCTTGTTGCCCAGCAGTAAGTTCTGTTGTATACTGAAGCATTCACGTGAAACTTGGAGTTAAATGTTAAGCATCTCACATTAAGTAATGACAGTGTAGATATTTTAAAACTAGGTTAAAAGTTTCACTTCTGGGCTGGGGATATAGCTCAGCGGCAGAGCACCTGCCTGGAAAGCACAAGGTTGTGAGTTGGATTCCTGGTACTAAAAAAAAAAAAAGAAGTTTCACTTCCAAATAAAAAGAAACCTTACTATTTGAATAAATGAGATAGAACGATTTGATTTGGATCAGATGGGCTGTTAGGTTTTGAGTGGAAGGCAGTTCTCAGGTTTATATTTAAAGGCCTTCAAAACATGGGCTTAGGAATTGTTATAATATTGGGTCATATAAAATTGCTATTTTCATAGGTCAGAACTACCTGAATTATTGGCAGTTTCATATTATGTGACTCAATTTTTAATTTTGTATTTAATTATGATTTCTACCACATGGAAGAACAGCAGAGTGAAATTGAGTGGATCGCTCCTTTTTTTTTTAACAGAGGAGAGAAGTGGGAAGGAGGGATGGAGTGGAGAAACTGGGGGACGGGAGAACAGTGCAGAGAAAGGAGAATATCTAAAGTATAGTTAGAGTCCTTTGAAGTCCGAATTGTTAAACACAGTGCCAGTGTACAGTTAGATGAAAAGAGGCGGGCTGGGGAGATAGCTCAGGGGCACAAGCGCTTGCCTGGCAAGCGCAAGGTCCTGAGTTCGATTCCCAGTACCAAAAAAAAGAAAAGAGGCACTTTTATTGTTGCTGGAATCAACTAGTTTTTCACGATTATCTGTGTTTTTGACTCCTATGCATTATAAGTTCCCAGACAGCAGGGTTTTTATCTTTATTGATGTAACCCCAGTGCCTGGCACATAATAGTTGTTAATTTGTTAGATTTTGACAGAAGCATTCAGACCCTTGTCACTTAGCTTCTAGTTTTGGTTTATAAAATGCTGCTTTTAATCATTGCTAAAGCTGTTGTCCACTTTACATTTCTTTCTTTTTTTTTTTTTTTTGGTATCAGGAATCAAACTCAGGACCTTGTGCTTGCCACAACATTTCTCATCTATTAGTAAATTAACCTATAAATAATTTCATCTCCTGAGATCTCTTAAGAGCAGTGATAATAGTTAATGTTTGTTATTTACTATGTGACTAACTATATTTAAAAAGTTGTGATGTAGATCTGGTACAGTCAATGTCTGTAATCCCAGCACTCTGGGAGGCTGAGACAGGAGGATTGTGATTTGGAGCCTAGCCTGGGCCACTTGTGAGATCTTGTCCCAACATTTAAAAAAAGGCTGGGAGTGGAGCTCAGCGTGAAGGCCCAGGGTTCACCTCCAAGTATTGGGAAAAAAAAGTGACATCGCCAGGTGTGGTGGCACGTGGCTCTTGTTGCGCACTTAGGCTGGGATAGGAAGGATCGCTTGAGCTCAGGAATTTGAGATCAGTCTAGGCAGCATAGTGAGACGCCGTCTCAAAAAATTAAGTGAAAAAAAATTGTAAAATATGTATCCAAGGTTAACCATTTTAGCCATCTTCGTCCGTTTTGGCAGTGCTGGGGACTATCCCAGGGCCTTGCACTCTCGGCAAGTGCTAACCACTGAGCTGCCCCCCAGCCCCGTTGTGACCATTTTTGAGGTGCGTTTACGTGCTGTGCCGTGTCACTGTCATCTCTCTGCAGAGCCTTTTCACGGTTCCAGACCGAAAGTCAGTGGTGCAAACAGTACTCGCCTGTCCTTTCCCTCAGCCCTGGGCGACCACTTCTTCTTCGTGTCTCCCTGAGTCGGATTCTCTAGGTTTATCGTTCGTCTGGGTGGAATCATAGTGTGTTTGGCCTCTTACGACGGCTTCCTTCTCCCTGCCCCGCATTCCGGTGCTCCTGCGTGTCCTCGCGTCTGTCGGCACCTCGTTCCTTTTCTAGGCTCAGTGCCGACCGTTACCTATTTATACTACACTTGCCAGTTTTGCTAAAAACTGTGACTCTTCAGTTCTTAGAGATGTCCAGTAGGTAATTAAAAGTAAAACCAAGATTGAGCTTCATTTTGTGTCTTTTATTACCTTAAAACTTTGGAGGTGGGTTTGTTAATCATTTAGGAAAAGTTGGCAAAGCAAGATTTATTAGTCGTAGGCCCTTCAAGACTGAGGACACTGAGAGAAGAGATTTACGGGCCATTCAGCCACACCAGAAGTCCCTCCACCGTGAGCTGGGGTTACCTTGGATCCCAGCGGGGCCTCACCAGCTTGAGACTGCCCCAGCAAAGTCACAAGGGTCCCTCCAGAGCTAGCAGAGCAGCACCGAGATGCTGGTCAGCCAGCCCCCAGCTGACCGTAGCACCCCATAAAACTGGTCTCCATGCTTTTGTGAATGGCTCAATCTGATCCACTTCTTCAGACCCAAGTCTCCTTCATGTTCTCTGACTGAAGCCCTCTCCCTGTCTTCCCTTCCTTTCACTAGAGGACCAGCTTCATCTTTGTCAGAGCTGTGCTCCTCTTTACTTTCACTTTTTAACTGGAGGTCTTTCCGCTGGGAAGTTGTACAGAGCCTCAGTTTTGATTTCCATCGTCACTGAAGCAAGGACCCACACTGCTGATGGTACTCTCACCTTGAAATAATCGAAGTGCCGGGCTGGGTCATTTTGGGTGTCACGTCTTTGCCTCCCTCCTAGGTCAGTTTGGGGCTTTGCTATGTTATGATCACAAAGGGCTTTGAGTTCTTCACTGACTATAAGGCAGCTGAAAGCAACTGGGTCTGAACTAGAATACATATCTTGCACCCAGTTTGGCGCTGGACATTTGGAAGAAAAATGCTTTGGGTCAGTCACTGGGAAAATAAAAACCTACCCTTGAGAAGTACAGGGAAGCTCATGGCATGGGTGACTAAATATGGAAACATCGGGCTCTGATGGAAAACACAGGCAGAGTATTTGCCGCCGTCTCTGTGGGAGTCGTGGGTGCTGAATAGCTGTCTGTTGGAGATAAGGTGCCATTAGTAGTTCTAATAATAACCCTAAGAGAAAGAGAAGAACTTGTGGAGCCTGACAAAGGGGATAGAACGTGGGGGGGGCCTGTGTCGTGGTGAGGCAGGAGGGAAGGGTAAGTCCCTGAGCAACACATTTGGAAAGCAAACAATAACAATAACAGCGCACCACCCCTGCAAAGTCTACAAGTGTAAAAAGTTTATTTCTTTGGAGAAAAAGTAGGCTCCAAGGAGGCAAAAATGCAGCTGTGTTGAATTATTATTACATCAAAAATAGTTTACATAATTTTTTTCTTGAAGTGATTATGCACACAAAACAAGTCATTCCATGTCTTTGTGAGAAGAAAGATTCTGCATAATTACAGAGCTGATTTTACTAGAGAAAATGATTTTAAGAATTACTAGGTGTGATGCTGGTAGTGTGGCTGTGCTGGGGGCAGAGGGACTGTGGGATCTCCACCTTCTGCTTCTGTGTGAATCAAAAACTCCAAAATGTAAAGTCTATTTAAAAAAAAAAAAGACTTCAAAAGTGTCTTTGATAAAGAAGAGTTAAGGTTCTAGAATTTTCAAAAAATTGTAGGAGGTCAGAGGCTTCTGGTTAATATGTAAACATGAATGAAACGACATGCTGTTTTTCTGGGTCAAAACTGGCTTGTGTTGAAATCACATTAAAAAGTCAAAGGGAGCAACATCTAGATTTCAGGGTGCCAAGTCAGGAAACTGGTGAGTCTCCTCCAGGGAAGGAGTCACGGCCTTGGTGATTACGAATACTCTGCCTGTGGAGGAGCCCGACGTTTCCATATTTAGTCACCCGTGCCCTCAGCTTCCGGGTACTGATCTGGTGAAGAAAGGGGTGAAGTCAGCAGAATTGGGTACCATGTGGGGTGCCCAGGGGACCTGACGGAGCCAGGGATGGGATATGGAAGTGAGGAAGAGCAGATGAAAGGCTGGCACCCTCACAGAGGGTGGACAGAACAAGGAACCTCCAAACTTGTCATCTCTGCAAGTTTGCAGAGTTCCTAACCACAGTAAGCACTCTGCAAGGAAGTGGCTTCTTCAGTTCCGTGAGAATTCTTGCGCTGTGGGAACATTCCAGAGATCATGCCAGGAGCATCCCTGGGAAACACATCCACCTCGGTGGAGGGGTGGTAATGGTGATGACAGTAGCAATGACAACAATGACCACAGCTATTGCTCAAGACTTGTAATGTCTGGTACAGTCCACCCCACGTGCATTATCTCATTTAATCCCCATAACACTCTGTGAGGTAGGGGTTGTCATCAGGGTTGTTACTGTTACCATGTATAGTTGGTATTATAGTCTGTGTCTAGATATACCCCCTCAAGCCTCATGCAGTCCTGTGGTTGCAGGGCTTTTTTGGGGGTGGCTGAATCTGGAGTGTCTGGTTGATCGGTGGTGCAATGCTGGAATTAAGGGTGCTGGGATTAAGGGTGAGTGATTGCTGGATCAGCCCACTGATTAGATTGATACTGCTCTAATCCCGGTAGGCTGGATACAATGTAAGGGCGAGACAGAGGCTTGTCTCTTTTTCTACTTTGTTGCTTTTGCATGAACCATTTTTCCTCTGCCATGCCCCTCTGCCAAGCCACCCTCCTTTGGAACCAGCCAGCTGTGGACTGAAACCTGTACAGACTGTGAGTTAAATAAACCTTTCCCACTTTAACTTTGGGTGTCAGGTGTTTGTCTCAACAACAGAAAAGTAACTGAAACAGCTGGGGAGTCTTATGAAGGTTCAGGAACTTGCTTGCAGCCACGTGGCTGCTCAGGCTCAGGGAAAGGGTTCCAGGCCAGAGGCATTTGCCTTTGAAACCTCTGCTCCTAGCTGCTGCAGGGTGCTTCCTTGCCAGTCATCTCCGAGGGACACTTGACTTGCTGCGGTCCAGAGTCAAGGGCGATTGTAACTTTGGGAGGCTGGGCTTGGAAAAGGGCTCAGGAGTAGGGAAGGGCCTCTGGATGCCGGAGCCCTTCTGATGGAGGTGGGCCCCTGTGTGGCCAGTTGTAGAATTTCCACCCAGAGCCACGTGCCTTGATGGCCCTGCCCCTTCCACATTCCTGCTTTCCCTGCATGACCTTCCGGCTGCTGAGTGGTTCATCCTTGGCTCTGCATGTGTGAGACAGTCAATCACTACCTGGCACCTCTTCGTTCTTCTGTTCACCCTTTCGGGATGGGACCTTCTCTTTGCATTGTTCCTATGAGGTGTGTATCAAATCCTGTACCTTAAGGAGGAACCAGTTTACAACGGCACTAGAATCTGCAGAACGTAAGCGTCATTAGGGCAGAGAGTTGGCCCTATTTATTAAGTGTCTCTGTCAGATCTAAAGCACGTAGAAAGTCTTTGATAAATATTTGTTGCGTAGGAATAATAGTGTGTATGTAACCCCTCAAAGGACTTGATCATCTAATATTTGAACAAGAAGGCAATAATTTATTTTCTCATTGATGGGAAGTTGTTAAAGAAAGGAACTTCGGAAAAGGTAAGTGGGTTACCCTAGTTCAGATAGCTAATCAGGGGTAGAAATGGACTGATGAGTCCTGCTCTGCCCATTTCTACTTGGAGTTCATCCCTGCCTTTTCAGTCTGGTGAGATATTTGTGGCCTTCTGAGATACATTTTTATCTTAGTGATTTCCATTTGGATCAGTGAGCTTCAAGTTTGATAGGAATTCATTTCCCCCAGACCAGTTTTGATTATGGTGAATTATTAAGGAACTGTGATCGAAGTTACCACCCCTGCGGTGGAGGCTGAGCATGCTCATGTTCCTGCTGGACAGAATAGCACTCTGAGTCATTGATTTGAATGCAATTAGCATTTCTCCTTTAGTATCTCTAAAGTCCGGGTGGGCTTTACAACCCCATTGCCAAGAAGCGCAGCTGCGTTTTTGCACAGCGTCAACATCGTAGAGGATACTGAACACATCGTTCTGTTTCAGCATTGCTTGAGGAAGGCTCAGTTCAGGTTATCAGGGCAGATTTTCTGCTTTCTTTCACCCAGTATCAATCCCCACTAAGAGGAGGAGGAGACCATAGCGCCTCAGGGAGATTGAGCAGCCAATGGAAGATCTTCACGCCAGTTGCAGAGGATCCCAGTCAGATTCTGGTAGCAAGATGGCTCTGTCCTCTGAGCCTCGTGGCCATTGTGTGATTCTCTGGTACTGGGGACTCTCTGGGACGTGGATGCCACACTCTTACCATCTGGTGTTACGCTGTCGCTTAGGTAAGAAAGAAAGAGGTAGCGTGTGGTTTTCCCAGCCTTAAGTAAGACTTTATAAAGTAGATTTTATAAAAAACATGGGGGGAATAACAGGGATTGAAGCTACTGTGGTGTAGTGAGGGCTGGAGGAGGGCAAATTAGTTTACTTCCTTAAAATGTTGAGAGATTTGTATATAATCTGCGCTTTTGTGATTTGCCTAAATGTCCAGGGAGGTTAGTAGAGAACATAGGCTTTGCTCCCTTTCCAGAGCTGAGGGTGTGGAGATCTAGGAAGACAGTGGTTTGCGGGATCATGTAAGGAAGGAGGCCTGGGGACAGTGTAGGGGTGTGTCCCCTCACGGCTGTGTGTCCCAGAGGAGCCTATGTAAGAGGACTCCATGCCCCTGCCCTGTCCCCCTTAACTTGGAGGGGCTCAGGGCAGATGTTGGTTAGATGAATTGCATTGATCTCTTTGCTCTCTTAAAATAACAGACATTATAAGCCTTAAAACTGCTGAACTTGCAGAAAGTTTCTAAAACTTGCAGGGCTTAATTCATCATTGCAAAAAAGCAGTATATTTGTGGGAAAATTTTTTTTTTTCTGCCGTGAATCTGCTGGGTTGTAAAAGGCAGCTGTCTTAGTTGAACACAACATTCTTTTGTTTGCTTTATCTAGGAATTTCACTTTCTTGGCTACTTTGCAAGCCAGCAACTTCAAAAAACCATCTGTGTTATTGCTGGGTTGATAGCAGTAGGACATATTCCTGTTTGGGGACAGAGGCCACCCAAGAGAAAAGCAACAGGTTAGCCTTCCCCTTTTATTTGATTCTTCCCTAAGCTAACAAGGAAAGCAAGTTGTTTTTGATGCTCGTGGTTTTTGCTCGAGCTTGCTAGGTGACCAGCACAGCCGTGGGTCCTTTATAGAAGCTCTGTGGGGTGTGCGTGGTGGGCAGGCACTCAGTCACCCTCCAGCATGCTTTCCTAAATATTACCAGTTGCAGGCTAAGCCCCACTTTTCCGGGTTCTATTGCAGCAGGGGTTTATGATGGGAAGCTGGGTCTGCTGATCCTTGACAGGGCTAGGCGGAGGCCTTGCTTCTGCTGCCTCTGCTGCTGCTGGGTGGAGGCGCCTGGAGTTGTTTCCACAGCACCACGAGCTCACAGCCCAGCAGGGTTCCTGCTGGTGTGGCTCTGGAACCTCCCGTCCTCAGGGAGACATGTGGTGCTGAGTCAAGGACATTTGTCCTTGAGCCACAGCGGCAGTGGCTTCTTTATCATGTGGCTCATTGCTGCGTTGTATGAGCCTAGATCCCTGGCAGCTTCTTGAGTCCTAGGTGGCTGGGTGTGGCAGAGGTGGCCACTGTCCTGCTGTGCCAGTTCTGTGGTGTTCTGGTAGTTACTTCCGAAAGCCCAGACTGGAGCTCACTCTCCGGCGCTTCCAGTGATTTTGTGAGCACCAAATGCCTGAAAATGGTAGCTTGAAATATGGTAGCTTCCTTTTATTGTGTGCTTCTGATTAACTAGGCCCCTTGCATAGAGGTCTTAGGTTGGGATCCCTGTAAGTCTACGTACAAGAGCAGGGTGGTTTCTTCTGTTTCTTGTGAGCAGCCGATGCATGGATGCGTTTGACCTTGGCAGACACCCCAAGAGGCAGACATCTCTAGTCCTAGTTTCATAGCTCAAGAAACTGAGCTCAGAGGGTGAAAGTCACTTGCCCAACATCACCAGCTTGTCAGCGGCAACGCAGGTAGGTCAGTCACACACCCAGGTGTTTTCCCCTCTCTGCTGGCACCAGTCTGCAATCCTTTGTATCAGTGCATGATCATCTGGATATCTGCACATTCTGTGTGTTCCCTGGTATGATGTATTTGCTGGGGAAAAATAAGATGGTAGATTCACTTTCCAAAGAGCTTCGTTTATGCTTTCGTTTGAGAAGTAGCTTGTCAGTGCATGTTATGGTGCATGGTTTGTCCCTGAAAGGTTCATGTGCTGGAAACTTGGTCCCCAGTGTGACCTTTCTGATGTAGAACCATTCAGAGGTGGGGTCCAGTAGAAGAAAATTAAGTCCTGGGGGCTCCCTGTTCGTGAGTATTCACAAGTGAGAGCCAGCAAGAATGGGTACTTCTTGCACGTAAGCCCCTTCTGCATACAGCTCAGTCCCCCTCTGCTTCTCTGCCACGTTGGAATGCAGCAAGGCTCTTGTAAGGACAGCAGCCCTGTGTTGTTTGGACTTTCCTGCCACCTGAGTTATCAGCCAGATCAACCTCTTTACTTGGCTGTGGTGCTATGGAGAGGTAGTAGAACCCTTAAGAGCTATGACACTGGGGACGTGCCTTGAAAGGGGGTGTTGGGGCCCAGCCCCTTCCTGTTTCTTTTTTTTTTACTTCCTAGCCATGGTGGTGTGCATAGATTTCCTCCACCACACACACCCACCATGAGGCACTGTGCTCCCACAGATCCAGAGCAACAGGGCCGAGCACCCATAGACGAGAACCGCTGAAACCGTGAGCCAACTCCTTTTAAGTTGATTATTTTAGGTGTTTTGCCACAATGATGGAAAGATGACTAGCACACGAGTCCTTGGAGGAAAGAGGCCACATTAATAATAACGATAATGTTCGTAGCATTATAGGACACTTACTGTATAGCAAGCGCTTTCTGTGCATTCTCTTTTTATCTGTCTTCCTCCTCTCCCCTTCCCTAACTTACCCTCTGTTCTTCTTCCTTTCCTTTCCTTCTTTTTTTTTTTTTTTTTTTTTTTTTTTGTGGTACTGGTGATTGGTCCTAGGGAGCATTGAGCTGCATCTCCAGCCCTTTTTACTTTGAGCCAGGTTCTCACTAAGTTGCCTAGGTTGCCTTGAACTTGAAGCAGGCTCCTCCTGCTTCAGCTGAGTAGCTAGAATCACAGGTCTTCACCAGCGCACCTGGCTCTGTCCATCAACTCTGTTCCTCAGCATCGCTGTGTGGTGTGTATCTTAGTTTTTGAGAGCTTGTTTGGAGGTTCTAGCAGGGGAGCACAGCTACTCATAGGCCCTTGTCCGAGTCGACCTCTTCAACTGAGCACGCAGCTTTGGGAGGGATGCACATGAGCAGTGAGGAAGGAAGAAGACACCTCCCTAGACAGCCAAATCAGCAGAACCAATCCTGGTGATCAATGGGATGACAGATGTCACAGCCAGACCACCCTCATATCCATATCCTCCCCTGAGATTTTTAAACCTTACTAAAAAGCTGCTGTTCAGACTTTTTGTTGTTGTTGTTGTTATACTGCAGATTGAACCCAAGGCCTTTGCACTGAGCATTTTAAATTTTTTATTTTGAGACAGGGTCTCTCTAAGTGGCTAAGTTGCCCAGGCTGGGCTTGATCATGTGACTTTCCTGCCTCAGCCTCCCTGTCCTGCTCTGTCTGTGCTCAGGTCCCTCGGGAATAGAGGAGCAGAGAGAGGAAGAGTAAAAGAGGGGGCTTCCAACCTGCATTCCTAGGGTGCCCAAGCCAGGATATGGTGCTCTGCAGAGCTGGGAGTTAGGGGACTGCTGGACTAGAGATGGGGACTCAGGTAGCATGGGGACCTCATGGGATACCCTGTGGCCTCTACTGGGCTGTGGTATGGGCATCCAGGGTTGAGTCTGTCTAGGAAAGCTGGAACATGTTCCTAGGAACCTGCCCCCGGCCTCAACCCAGCAGCTCCCTCTGCTCTGGCTGTGCATCTGCTCTGGCTTAGTGGGATTCCAAGGTTACAGCCTCTCTGGT
Source organism: Chinchilla lanigera (assembly GCF_000276665.1). Taxonomy (NCBI): domain Eukaryota; kingdom Metazoa; phylum Chordata; class Mammalia; order Rodentia; family Chinchillidae; genus Chinchilla; species Chinchilla lanigera. Next base: position 6,329,035 of record NW_004955465.1, on the reverse strand, counting down.
GTCATGGCTTTGGAGACCTGGGCCCCTGGTGGGATCTGTGGCATCCTCTCAACCATTGCGTTGGAGGGTGTTGAAGTCCTCAAGGAAGACTTGACCCTAGGACTCTGTCCCTGACAAGGCCTGGGCTGGCCGGGTGTGCCCCTCTTCCTGCTCTGAGACACCCCATGCTCTAGCTCAGATGGAGGCTATGCCCTAGGCTGTGGCTGATGCTCTCTGGGAACATGGGGACACAGCTGGCTGAGCAGGGCAGGAGAGTTGCTTGGGTGACAGCTGTTGCCTCCTGGGAGCCCCCTACATTGTTGGCATCAGCTCCGGCTGGGCCTGTGTGCCTCCTACCTTGCTGTCTCCTATCTCCTGTCCTTGGTTGGGGTGGGCACTATCTGGGATTAATGGCTCCAGATACACCAACATCACCCTGCTGCTCACCCCAGGGCCTGGTGTCTGACACCATGTGTTATGGTTTGTGTCTGGATGTCCCCACAAAGCCTCATGTGATCATGGGGGATGGGCTTTTCAGAGGTGGTTGAATCTAGAGTATGTGATTCATGGTCTGATGCTGGGATTAAGGGTGTGAGTGTTACACCTGCTCTAGGGCGGGTAGCCTTCATACAATATTAAGGGCCAAAAGAGGCTTGTTCCTACTCTCTTTGTTACTGCTGCTGTATTCTGCTGTCATGAACTGTTGCCCCTTTGCCATGCCACCCTTTCTGCCTTGGAAGGCTGCTTATGGACTCTACAAACTTTTAGACTCTACAGACTTTTCCCTTTTAGCTTTGGATGTCGGGTATTTCGTCTCAGCAATGAGAAAAGTAACTAAGACACCATGGGACACCTCAGGGACCTGGTGGCCACTCCTCCCACATGGGCCACCCTGCTGCTGTGGGTCCCTGGGTAGCGGTTCTCCTCTCTGCTGCCTTTGCACTCTGTATACCTTCTGCACCCAGGGCACTTACTGCAGAGCCTGTCACAGCCCTGTCTTCCCCTGCCATCAGTGCCTCTTTTTGTGGCTCCCTTTGCAAACTTGGTGACTGCAGCAGTCGTGTGCCTGGGGTGAACACGCAAGGCATTCCACGAGCCCCATGTGTTAGTGTGGGGACACAGGCACTCCCTTTCTGGTGCCTCACTCTGTTCCCTGGCACAGCCGAAAAGGTGGCCTCCAACACCCCAAGGGGCACAGGAAACTTGACCTCATTCCTTCTTCATGGCGTGGTTGTCCTGTCCTAAGGAGAGGAAAAAGAAGACAGAGAAGAAGTGAAGAAGGCAGACAGTGAAAGCAGAAGCATCGAGTCCCAAGTCCTGTGCAGCAGGACTCTATAGCAGGACTATAGCAGGACTCTATAGCACCTGTCCCTTGGGTGCCTGGCTGCTTGAACAGCAGGGGGCAGGATTACAGTTCTCCTGAAGATCCTCAGGCACCTGGGTTTTGCATACTGTGCTTACTCTGCAGCAGACTTTTGGAAGTAGGAAGTGCTGATCAGGGGCTGCAGCACTTGTCACATTTTGATAATGCACCCGCACACACAGATTGGGACTCAGAGATAGGAATTTCTCATGTTAAAGTCCCACAGCCCCCAGACAGCCTGAGTTGTGGCTGTGTATATTTTCAGGAAGTAGATGGGTCACTAGGGTGCTGTGGAGGGGGTTCCAAGGTCAGGAATGAGACTCCAGCTGGGAAACTGAGCTTTGTGGCACAATGAAGAAGCACTAGCATCCTCGCCATGGCCTGAGCACTTTCCAGTGTGAAATGTTTGCCTGTGACTGCCTGGTGGTATCCATCCTCTGTGCTCTAATTCACCCCTGTGGTGTCCTCCACGTGCCCTTTGTCCTCAGCTCTCAGCTGATGCCTCTGCAGAGCAGGAACCTCATCCTTCCTCCCACATACATCATCCATCACCTGCACAAGGCCGTGGCTCAGCTCATGGGGATTTATGTGGGAGTGGGGTGCCCAGCTCCATACCATTATCTCTCCTTCATTGAAGAGCACACCGAGGAGCCATTGTTCACTGGCGGGTCATCTTGTACTAGATCTCTGGGCAGAACCAGTGTAGCTCTGACTCTACAGTCATGAGATGAACAGTTTTTGGCTACTAAATTTTTGTGATGCGGTGTGTCTATATTCAGGATACCCAGTCCAGCCATAGGGTCTCTGCTGTAGTCTGGATGTCAGCTGTTCCCCAGCTTCAAGCCCTTGTGTTAAAGGCTTGATCGTAGGGTATCACCAATGGTGGATGTAGGATCTTCGAGAGGTAGGACCTTGTGGGAGGTCTAAAGGTCATGGAGGGTGTGCCCTGAATGGAGATTGTGGGACCCTGGTCTCTTCTTTCTCTCTGGCTTCTTGGCTGTACTTGAGTGGTTTTATTCCTCCCTGCAGTTCCACCATGATGTGCTGTCTCACACAGGCCACAGGCAGTGGGGCCATTGATCATGGACTGGAATCTCCAAAACTGACTCAAAATGAACCTTTCCTCTATAAGTCAGTCATCTCAAGTATTTTGTTATAGTGATAGAAAGCTGACTACCACATTCCCCAGAGACTGTGCCTGTGTGCTTCAGTGTTACATCCAGATGGTGGTCTGGGAAACTGTATTGGACTCACTGTATCAAAATAACATGGAGAAGTTATTAAAGCCTACAGACTGAGGGGCATTAATCCTGGAGATTCCAATGCACAAATCTGGAATAGGAGCCAGAAATCTATATTTTTAACAAATTTCCTGCATGAGTTGTGTGCTCAAAGTAAAAATTAACTGGACTTGGAAATCAGAGAATAAAAGTGATTATTATTAAAAAGGATAGAAGGCTGTTGGAAGATCACAACTATTTTAGTGGACTCTATGTTAGAGATTTGCTGGACATAAAGGGAAAAGTTCTATGTAATTATCAGCAACACTGCTTGTGTGTCTTGTTGGTATAGTTAAAATTACAATTCATTGGCTCTGAAGGGACTGAATGGAAACTTTCAGATAGTTCCACATTTTAAAAGCACTGTCCACCCAATCTGAGGTTCATATAAGCCCCCTTCCACACAGGCGCAGTTTAGACTAACTATAAAAATGAATGACATTTAAGGAGAAACACTTTATGACACATAAGAAGAGCACTCTAATTTATCTTTCATGGATTGGAATTTAGGATCTTGTACTGGGCTTAACCCTAGGGAATTCACTTGGAAAGTATGAACAAAAGGAAAGCTCTTAAAAAGTTCTTTAAGACTGTACTAAATATTTTCTCACATGCTGCAGTGTTTGCAGCCAGAAAAAGCCTATGGAGTTGATATGCTCATTTTCTGCCTTTGTTTCACAGTTGTCTCTCTGGTGTGTAATATAACCAGGTCTAGACTGGACTTCTTAACTCTTGCTCCCATTCCTTTTTTTTTTTGAATATTCACAAATGTTGCTTCTCCTGATATTGCCATGAAATGAGACACATAACTTGGGGGAATGATTAAAGGTTTTAAAAATATTCCATACAGAATTTATTACACCCTAGAGCAAGCTACTGACCATAGTCCAAGTCTGGCTGCCACCTGTTTTCCTTCAGTCTATGAACTAAGAACGGTTTTCATATTTTTAAATAGGGAAAGAAGTCGAAAGAGAAAAAATACTAGTGACATAGGAAAATCATATGACATTAAAATTTCAGGGCCTGAAATTATTTTTAGCACCACCATGCCCATTATTTGCATATTCTCTGTGGCTGTGATTGTGCAGAAGGGGCTGGACAGAAAATCTTTGGCCCAGGCTGTCTGCAGGTTCTACATCTGTAGATTTTAGCCATCTGTAGTTCAGAATTTTTTTTTTTGGTATCAGGAATTGAACTCAGGACCTTGCGCTTGCCAGGCAGGTGGTTGTGCCGCTGAGCTATATATCCAGCTGTCATTCAGAATTACTTGAAAAAAATGTATACCAATTCAAAATAATACAAATGAAGATATAGTGCAACAACTACTTACATAGCATTGACGTTGTTAATAGAAATTATAGATCATATGGAGATGAGTTAAAGTATATGGGAGGATGTGTATAAGGTTCTATGAAAATTCTATGCCATTTTATATATAGGACTTGAATATCCAGGGATTTGGGAAGTAGGGTGGGGATCCTGGAATCAAGCCCCCAAGATAATGATTCAAGTGGCAGCTGAGACCTCATTGCCTACATAGGTAAAATTATAATCTTCCCCTTTACAGAGAAAAGGTTTGCTTATGTAGCAGAAATTTCCCCCTTCCCCACCAGTATACTTCAGTTTCTGTTAGTTGCTCAGGTAACCTCCAGTTGACTTCAGTTCCTGTTACAGTTCCTGTTACTTCTGTTTCCCAGAAGTAACTGGTCACTATGATGCACATTTTAAGCACCAATCAATAACCACCAAATACTTTGCTTCTTGTTTGCAAACTTTATATAAGCCTTAGAGTACCAGAGGTTAGGGCCTGACATTTTTTTGAGGTCAGGCTCATCGATGTTAAATAAATCTGCCTCCAAATCCTGGGTGATGTTTCAGTGTTTCCATTTGCCACTGCATCTGGTGTGCCAGCAGGGAAGACTGACATACTGAGTTCTTGGTCACTGGCCATGGCCCTTGAGAACAGAGCAAGGACCTCTTCAGGTCCTTATGGGAAGTTGTGCCCTTGAGGTTTCTCGAGTCCCTTGAAGGTCTGGAGGAGGATTCCTGTCTCACCATTGGAGCAGCTCAGAATGGACCAAAAGGGAGGAGGAAACAGTCTGCCTGCCTGCCTGCCTGCCTGTTTTTGGTAAGATCCTTGGGGGCACCAGTTTCAGTCTGTTCCCGCTCAGTTTGAGCAGAAAGAGAACCTAATCACCTCTCATTAGTCAGGCCTCCCTGCAGCTTGGGGAGGGAATGTTTTAACCTCTGAATGCCTGTTGAATGATTGTGTGAATGTTTGTAATAGATGGTGAAAGCAACAGACTGTTCTGTCTGTGCTCCACAGTGAGGAGGAGGGATTCCTTTCCAAACTATGGAGCTTGATTGGGCCCTAACCTGCAGTTCTGTGGATACATCTAGAAAGGACGAAATGGAGAACCATCCAGTGCTTCTCCGTAGTCTGGGTGGTCCTCACATTGCCGAGAGGCAAGCAGGCAGGCAGACATCTGAATGTTCTTTCCCTCTGAGGGGCACCCACCCTTTGTCTGTTGTGACATTGCTCAAAGGTACACAACACACATGTAGGGAGTCAGAAATGGGAATTAATTAATCCAAACCCAAGGTCCTGGACCACAGGTCCAAGAATTTTAAAGAGGGCTTTTCTGGTGATAACAGAGTTAAAATAAATGTAAAATAAAAATAAAACCAAACTGCTTCTCCCTGCCTCTAAAAAAAGAGGGCCGTTCTTCCTGAGAATTCCACAATGGCAAATGAATCACCCCTCATCAGCCATGTTTGACCACAGGGCCTTCCCCTCTAGCCTCCTGCTTCATAGCTACCCTTACATGTCTATACAAGTCAGATGCTGTCATCTAATGCCCATCCTAGATGACTGTCAGTTCCTGCTGATGTGGTTCAACACAGAAACATTGCCACATTGAGAAAAAACTGATTAAAAGGGAGAGATTTCTCTATAGATGGTCAGCTATCATGAATGGGTTGCCACGGCCTTTCCCAAAGGTCGCCCCACCTAGGATTACAAAATCCAGCCAAAAGAAAAAAGCAATCCAGTTGAGCATTTCTCAGAGACATCAAAGAGGGAGGCAAAAAGCCCATCAGTATGTCAAAAGTTACTACTCTTACCCAGAAGCCTCACAAAAGCACCTGGTAGCCACAAAAAAATCCATTCTGATAGACAACCATACCCTTTGGCCAAAGACCACTATGTGAGTTATAAGGGCTATGGATACTAAAAATAAATGCCCATTCAGACTGAAAGATAAGGTCTCTCAAAAGTTTCAACCTGGATCAGATGGCAACACTTTCATCAGTCTGACAGACTCAGACTAGGCTGGATGGGCTCCTTTCTTCAGCTGGATCACCAGGAGCCCACAATCCATATCCATATTGGGAGCCAACCTATGACTTTTCTGGTAGACAATGGAACAGAGCTCTCTGTAGTTACTTAACAGTTTGCTCTGTCAAAAAAAAGGTTACCATCACTGGGTAAACTGGGACTTTTACCTCTTACCCCTCCTGCCAGGCATGCATTTGCAGCCTGGGAGGACATCTCACCAAACATGAATTCTGTATAAGAAACTCCCAATACCACTTCTGGGAAGAGACCTTCTTTCCAAGTTAAAAGTGGCCATCACCAAACCAGTCAACCTCCCACCCTTTTCACCCTGCACTTTGAAAGTTGGTCCTAACTCTGACTGTTCCCCAAGAGAAAGAATGTTGCCTGCATCAGCCTGAGACAGGTAACTGCAGTATTGAAATTCTGACAACTCTCCTCCCAGAGGTATGAGCCAAAACTCACCTCTGGCTTGGCCATCAACCCTTCTTCCACAGTGATTCAACTCTACAACCCCTATAGACTGTCCAGCTGCTCAAATACTCCTCCTCTGTCTGTAAAAAAAAAACCCAGTGGGGAATATCGTCTAGTTCAAGATCTCTGAGCTGTCAGTGCCACTGTGGCTGCCCTCCATCCTGCAGTCCCAAACCCATATACTCTCCTAAGTCTTCTGCTACTCATAGCCTGTTGGTACACCTCCCTGGAACTAAAGAATGTCTTCTTCTGTCTTCAGTTGGCTCCTGTCAGCCAGCCCCTCTTTGACTTTAAATGGAAAGACCCCAGTTCTGAACTCAGAAGTCAACTGACCTCGACTCAACTTCCCAGAGGTTCAAAAACTTGTTTACTCTCTTTGGAGAAGCCCCTATAGCTGACCTCACTAGTTTCCCAGCACAAAATATCACTGCCCTTCTGATAAAAGATACTCAAGCTGCCTGCTGGAAAGGTACAAAAGCTCTGCTGCAATATCTGGCAGAAACTTGCTATAAGGTATACAAATACGCAAACAAAAAGTGAGATATCTGGGATTTGACTTAAAACAGGGACACTCTGCTCTTAGACCAAAAAAGAGGTCATCTGCTCCATCCCAGTCCCAACCACAAGGAAAAAACTCTGCAAATTTCTTGGAGCTGCAGGCTTCTTCAAATTCTGGACCACTGAGTTCACAAAAAAACAAGGCCCCTATATGATGCTTTATCTAGAAAAGACCCTGACACTTTTTGATCAGAACCTAGAACAAGAAAAGCCTTCAATGACATTAAAAAGGCCCTCTCTACAGCCCCAACCTTGGAAATTCCAGATATAATGGGAATTAAACTTGTTTGTTGATAAATGAGAACATGTGGCTTCAAAGACTCTTCAGACTGTCAGCCCCTGGGAGTGCCCAGTGGCCTACCTGTGCAAATTCTTGGATCCAGTTGCTAAGGGCAGCCTCTCCCCTTTGCCTCCATGCTCTAATAGCCAATTGTCCTTCTGATCAAGAAAACTGACAAGCTCACCTTAGGCCGAGATCTAACCATCCAGGTGCCACATGCTGTACTGGACTTCCTGAATAACTCTGGGCATTGCTGGTTCTCCAATACCAAGGACTCATGCAAAAGTTCTTGCCTGACTCTTGTGGTGATAAAACTACTCAATCCTGACACACACTTGCCCACCAAGCTGGGCCCACTAGGCCATGACTGGACTGGCACTGACTGATGAACTGTTCTTAAGCTGATCAGACTTAAAAATGAACACCCTGACAGATGCTGAGTACACCCTGTTTATGGACGGAAGTAGCTCTGTTGGTAAAAGGCAAAAGATTTATGTGATCTGAAGTGAAACCAAAGTATAGCTCTGTTAGGAATAGAGTCTGACAGGCTAAATATGCTGTGGTCACTGTGGACAAAGTTATTTTGGCTGAGGCTCTCCCAATAAAACATCCTGAGTCATACAGAAAAAAGCCATGACATCTCATGCCTGGCCAGCATCTGCTCCACTCTCTGCAATGATGCCAAATCTGTGCTCAAAATTATTCAGTCCAGAGGCCTAAGCCTCCTCTGAGGATCTGATTGACTGAAATATCAGCCTTTAAAAACACTAAAATAAAGTATTATAAGGGCTACAGATATCTTTTGGTGCTTATATGCACCTACTCAGGCTGGCCCAAGACATTCCCTACCCATAATAAAAATACAACAGAAGTTTATAAGGTCCTGCTGTGAGAAATCATCCCTAGATACGGCCTTTCCTTGATTATCAGCAATGATAATGGGCCTACATTTGTGGCAGAGGTAGCTCAAAACTGGCAGAACTATTTAAGATTAAATAAAAATTACATATAATATACAGGCCACAAAACTAAAAAGTTAAGGAAATAAGAACATAACCCTAGGCTGGGTGTGATGGTGCATGTCTATAATCCCAGCACTTAGGATACTGAGACAGGAGGATTGCTGCAAGTTCGAGGCCAGCTTGGGCTACAAGGTGAGTTCAAGGCCAGCCTGAACTGAATAGTGAAACCATATCTCAAAGACAAAAAAAAAAAAAAAAACCTACAAAAAACAAAAAACAAAAAAAAAAAATCTTGTGACCAGCTCCATAAAAATTTAGCTAAAAGACCAGCTATACCTGTAGACACCCCTGCACATACATATGACCCAGGTGCATGCTCAGGAATCTAGCCCCAGATCCACCACTCCAGAGTTAAAAGAGCCCATCCAGACAATTGCTGGAGAGGTTACCTGGACCAGAGAGATCCTCTAAAGCTCACTCTAAAGCCTTGTTCTGGTCACTCCAGATGCTGACCAGTCCACACGTGGCTGAAGCTTGAGGATACCATTCACAGGATTGCTCCGTACCTCAGTGCATTACACCCCTTGATTTTTGTGCCTTTTCAAACTGCTTACTCCAGTTTTTGCTTTCATTTCAGCTTACCTATGTACTCGATATTGTATTGTCCAGCTTGGTTTTTGTTCCCCACTCTCCTGCTAGTTGTGGTTTTTGCCTTAGCCCTATTGACAGTTGCCCTAAGAAAATAAGAAACAACCAGTAAGGCCCTTCCCCTTATTCTACAAATGACCAAGATTTGACAAGTGTCTAAGTTGCACTGAACATGCTGCACTGAACAGGGGTTGACCCTGTTGCACTGAACAGGGTCAAACTGACTCCCTTTCCAGAACAGACAGACCTGAATCACATATCTTCCTAAAAAGTAACTTAAGGAAAGACTCTATAACAAGAGAAACAAACCGCAAACTCCTGGTGGGAATCTTTCCAACCTTGGGGACCTTGGCTAGGGCCCATCCTAGGACCACCAACAACCCTAATATTACTGCTACTAGCTGGGCCTTATATAATTAATTGGCTTGTCTAGATCATCTCAGAAGATCTACATAACGTACCCAGCAAGGATTTGCCAAGAAACAAAAAGAGGGGGGAAATGTAGCAGAAAATGCCCCCCTCCCAGCCAGTTTACTTCAGTTTCTGATAGTTGCCCAGGTAACCTCCAGTTTACTTCATTTCCTGTTCCTGTTGTTTCTGTTTCCCAGAAACAGCCGGTCACTATGCTGCGTGGTTGGTCTCTATGATGTGCATCATAAGAACCAATCTATAACCACCAAATACTCTGCTTCTCACTTGCAAACCTACATAAACCTTAGAGTACCAGAGATCAGGGCCTGACCTTTTTTTTTGAGGTCAGGTCCATCGATGTTGCATAAATCTGCCTCCAAATCCTGGGTGATGCTTCGGTGTTTCTGTTTGCTGCTGCACTCATACTTAATGAAAAACAAAAACACAAGTTTGTTTTCTTTTTTAAACTAGGGATTGTATTCATGTGTGTGTTTGCGCATGCATACATGTGTGTTTAAAATAAGTAATGCATCTTCCAGCTTTTGTCCTAACTCTCTGGATGTGTGGGTATAGCCTATTTCTGTCACCCAAGTGTTCCAAAGTCTTGGAAGGGGGCCTAGTGTCCGCGGTCCGCTGTTTTGTGGTTGCCATCTTGAATGATCCTTTTATGTTTGAATTGTGTCTTGTAGTTGAGGTCCCCAGGACCCGGGAGCCCCAGGTCACCTGTGTTCCTGCTTTTCTTCTCTTTCCACCTCCATAGGGTCCTTCTTAGCCCCTCACTCCCATCCCTGCCCAGTGAGAGTTTGAGAGGCAGGGAACTTTCAGGCTGGGGTTCCAGTGAGGGTCGACATTAGCCCTGAGAATATCTTTATGCCCCAATGGATGTGATGTCAGATTCTAATGAAACTGCTGCTACAGATTGAGAGATAGAGAGAGTGTGGGAGAGAGGAGAACCCTTTGCCCCTTGCCTTTTTTTTGGTACCTGGAATCGAACTCAGGACCCTGCTTGCCATGCAGGAACTTGTGCCCCTGAGCTATATCCTGAGCCCTCCCCTTGCTTTTTAACCTGTACAGTATTTTCATTTTACTCAGGGACCTGGTTCAGGCTTAATGGCTTTATTGACTAACTCCAAGGAGCTATTTTTCCTCATTAGGAAATGTTAGCACATAAAAAGGGAGACAAATTGCACTTGTCTTTCCTCTTTTTGTGTGCACGCCTCATATTAACATTTTGAAATGAGGCTTTTGATGTCCTGACCTTATTTAATATTTATTTGGCAATGAAAAAAGCTATTAGTTTGGGAATTAAACACTAACATCATCAAAAGTTATGAATTTTCCTTTTGCTGCAGAATTTAGAAACAATTCAGATACTTACCAAATGCTCTTTTTTATGGCCTTTCCATTTAAGGATGGCCAAGTGTTACATGCGGTTTTTTTTTTTTAAACAAAAATTCAGAAAAATAAAGAAAAAGTCAGTTTTGATTAAAGGAACTATATAACTTGAAGGGTGATTACTTTATAATAACAATTTTGGTATGCCGGAAAGAAAAGAAGTAATAACTTTTCCTCACCCTTGCAAAGTTCATACCAACACTCCTGTAACAAAATACATATTCACAAGAGGAAAGCTTCCCATGTATTTAATTACAGTTTTACACGACACAGGCACCTTCAGAATTGAGGATTCAAAGACCTGAGGAAAGCTATTTTTGTGCAAATCTGATGAAAGAAGTGGATTGTTGTAGAGAAATGTGAGTGTGTTGGTCCTTGCCTCAGTGATGATGGAAATAAACACTGAAGCATTCAGCACATGTGTAAGGAAAGGGAAAACAGAAGGCTCAGACTCTGACAAAGATCAAGCCAGGTCCCTAATGAAGAGTCACGAGAGAAGCCAGGAAAGGGGTTCTGTTTGAGGAACTGAAGGGGGCACAGTTCTGAAGAGGTACTGGTTCACACAAGAACAGAGATCAGTTTTATGGGGTGCTGTGGTGAGCTGGGATGTTCTGGTCATCCTCCCAGTCCTGGTTTCCTGGCTCTGGAGGAAACTGATGTCTTAAGGGGTGGTTCAGTCCTCCGCAGAAGACTCTGCTGGCAGCTGTCTCAGTCTTTCCAGGCTTTTCTGGAATCCAGCGTGACCCTAGATTTGGGAAAATGAGTGTAGCTGAATGTCCCTGTAAATCTCTTATCTTGGTGGCCTCAGTCTTGAAGAGGATGAGATAGATTTGTCCGAGGTGGTGAACCTATGGCATGCATGTTGTTTAAGACAAAAGATGTTAATATATGAGTTGCTTTTTTTCTAAAGGAAAACTTTAGTGTTCAGGTTTAATTGCAGTGTTGGCACTTTGCAATAAGTAAGTGGGTTTTGGGATATAGTTTGGGCGCTCCTCTCTAAAACGTTCACCATCACTGGGTTAGGTCAATTTAGGGTAATAAAACTTGTCTTGCCAACTTTTGGACAGACACTTCCTAAGTGACAAACATGCCTATCTGCAGGTCTGAGAAGAGATTTCACCCAGAACTTCACACGATGACAGTCACGCTTCATTCTGCATTTGCAGGTTTGAGGGAAGTTAGTCCCTGGCTGTATCAGAACAAAACACAAACCATGCTTTAGTGAGCAATGGGTTAAGGGCCCAGGGTTTTGCTTCTCCTGTGTTCCTGTGGAGACCTCTGACTATGTCCCTTGGATAAGTACTATGATACGATGGTAATAAACGGGGGAGGTTTAGGGCTTAGTATGCTGTTTATTTGGATTCTTCTTGGCCTCATTGTGGCATTCCCTCCTTCCAGGTGGAGGGATGAGGGTCTTCAAGGGGACAGAGGTCAGAGTGGCCTTTCTAGGTTTTATGGCTTGCCTTGCAGGAGAGAAGTTCTAGTTTCTAGGACCCACCTCGGGGAAGGGGAAGTGGGAGGCACAAGGTCAGGGGCCTCTTCTTGCTTCTGAAACCCTCCCAGTCTCCTTTATTCAAAGTACCCAGCATATCAAGGTGTCCTACTTTGGAGTATCATGTTTTGAACAACATGTGACAGATCAAAATGAGTGCCCCAAACAAAAGCACATCACATTTAAATGGTGCGTGTGTATAACCACAGATCCCGGCAAGTGACTGGGATAGCTGGGCTGGTCCTAGTTCATAGGTCAGCACTGAAGGAGCCCCAGGAGATTCTGGTACACTCATTTGCTCATCAGAACATGCATTCTATCTTGTGGAGTGAGGTACAGTATGGCTCGATTCTAGGATTGCAAATAAAAGCCAGTTAAGATCTTCAAGCTAGATTTGTTGTAATTCTGTCTTTTGGCGAAGGTTACATAGGTACTAAGTCCTGATTGTTTGTTTTTGCTGTACTGGGAATTGAACCGAGGGCCTTCACACCGAGCTATATCCCCAGCCCTCTTTTTATTTTTTATTTTGGGACAAGTCTCAGTAAATCACTAATTTGTACAGGCTGGGCTTGAACTTGCAGTCTTCTTGCTTTAGCCTCCCAGAGTGAAGGGATCAGAAGTGTGCACCACCACGCCCGGGTGGATGATCAGAATTGGTGATTACTGTTCAGCATCTGCTTAGGAAGAGCTTCCAGACAACTTCGCACATGAGAAACACGTGAAGAAATGCATTTTCCTTCTCACTTTAGTTTCATTCAATCTTTTATTAATTCATGAACGGCACCCCACCCCAACATGAACTTAGTTAATCCTCTATTCCAGGGATGAATAATACATTATCTTATTAGTTGGTCAGAGTCTTCTTAGGGAAGCCCTAGAGGTATTTTCTCTGGTCTTCAAAAGCAGTTGGCCTATATGTAAAAAGAACTTTGAAATAAAAAGCTGTGATAAATACACATTATATGAATTTTACCACTTTCACCATGCTTCACTGGCATTAAACACACTCACATTGCACAATCGTCACCACCAACCATCTCCAAAACACTTTTTCACCTTGCAAAACTGGAACTCCTTTGTTAAATCCTAACTCACCCACCTCTTGCTCCTGGCAACCCCCACTGAATACTCTAGGTACCTCATATGAGTGTAATCATACAATATTATGTGACTGGCCTATTTCACTTAGTATGATTTCCTCAAGATTCATTCACGTTGGAGCATGTGTCTTAAAACTGAAAAATATTCCATTGTCTATACAGACCACATTTAGATCTATACATCTTGTTTCATTCTTAATCTAAAAATTGTTTTCCATTGACATATAATTTTAAATTTTTTGGGCTACATGTATGCATCATGTAATAATCAAATCAGGATATGCAGCATGTTACCTCCTCTTTCATGCATTACTTCTTGGGAACATTCAGAATCCTCTCTTCTGCTTGGCCCTTTAATAGGGCACTGTCAGCTCTGTCTCGTCTACCCAGTAAGATGCATGGGGACAAAGGACAGAAAGGGTTCATACTTTGAATCCAGTCACCTTGGTATGAAGAAGAGTAGTTGGCATATCACAAGAGCATGTTACTTTTAGGAGATATGCCAACTTCACACACACACACACACACACACACACATACCAACATGGTAAGTGGGGATGATCAACAGTTACTTTGACACTGTAAATAAGACTGGAGAACTTGCTCCTAGTAATAGGTTGACCAGTTGGTTGATTGCCTGCCTCCCTGACTGATTGATTAATTCATATATTATCCAATGAACACTTTGTCCGCACCTGTCATGAATGTGTTAGGCATCTTGCTAATGACTGAGGCCACAGTACAGATATAGTCTTTGCCTTTAACTAGTTCAATTTCCAACTAATGAAAATTACAAAATAATTACCCAGGTAAATATATCACCACAAAGTGTGGTAAGATCTGGAAAAGGAAATGATAGAAAAGTTATTTGATGACATACCATAGAAACACATGCTTCACTTAATGAGATTTTCTCAATACTCAGCAAATACATTCACCTGGTTTCTGACCTCAGATTAAAATTGGCAGAAGGAGGTCTGACCTCCAAACCTTCCTCCAGAACCTACCAGCATGCACCACCAAAGGTAGCGGCCAGTAAGACCCCACCAGCAGCAACGCAAGGAAGGAGAGGGTGGACTGTCGCTAATGAGGAGGAGAGGAGGATCTGGGAAAGCGAGAGAGCCAGCAGTGCGCAGCAGCTCAGTCCCACTCCCCATCGTACATGACTCCGCCCCTTCAGAGACACTGGGGGAACCAGTAGATGACATCCTGACAAGTGGCCTCCAAAGTAGAGAAAGTCTCTTCGAGGAAGAGTCGGTGCCTAGACTGGGCGACCTGTGAGACTGTCCGGGGGGAGAGTCGGGGCAGAGGGGTGAGCTGTGCACAGTGCCATCATTGTCGTTGTCCTCCTGGGTATTTTTATTGTTTATTGGTACATTAAAAATATACATCATGATCATATTCATCACAGGGACTTTGTATCTGTACATGATATATCTTAATTCTTCTTTTTTCCCTCATCCCCCCAGCCTCCCTTCAACCCCTTTTCCCCTCCTTATTTACAAAAGCTTTGTTTCCACTTTCTCCGGCTTTTCTCTTTTTCTCTTTTCCCTTCCTTTCTTTCCCCTTTCCCCCTCCCTAGTTCCCCGTCCCAACTGAGCATTTTCTTTCTATTCCCCAATAGGTACTATATATTTTGGTCCTTATTTATGCTTTCAGTTGCTCACACCAGAGAAACAATGATATTTACACTTGTGTCTAATTTATTTCACTTAAGGGTATGGTCTCAAGGTGCATCCATTCAGATATAAATGTCTAAAGTTTATCCTTCTTTATAGCAGAGTAGTACTCCATTAAATAAAAAAACACACCTTTGAAATTCATTCATTGGTTGATGGGCATTTGGGTTGTTTCTAAGATTTAGCTATTATAAACTGTGCTGCTATAAACATGAGTGTGCATATATTGAAGAGGTATGATGTTTTTAATTCTTTTGGGAAGATACCAAGAAGAGGACTTTCTGGGTCAAATGGAGCCTCTAGTTTTAGTTTTTTGAGGAGTCTCTACACTGATTTCCACTCTATACTCCCAACAGTGGAGAAGGAGTCCTTTCCCCTACAACCCTTCTAGCATTTGTTATTGGTTGATTTCTTCATAATAGCCATTCTTTCTGGATTGAGATGGAATCTCAACATTGTTTTAATTTGCATCTCTCAGATGACCAGTGACGTTGAACATTTTTTCATATATTTATTTGCTACTTCTACTTCTTCATCTGAGAAGTATCTTTTCATTTTAGATGACTATTTTTGGATTGGCATCCAAAAATTTTAAATTTGGGGGGTCTGATTTTTTTGAATTCTTTATATATTCTAGATATTAATCCCTTGTCTGAGGAACAGCTGACAGAATATTTTCCCACTTTGTGGATTGACTCCTTACTCTGTTGATGATTTTTTTTGCTGTACAAAAGCTTTTTAATAAGTTGAGAATACAGTTGTTGATTCTTTGTAATATTTCCCTTGTGATCGAGTTTTGTTCATAAAGTCTTTGCCTGACCAATGTCTTTAAGCATTCTACCTCTTCTCTCTTCCAGCAGATTTAGTGTTTCTGCTTTAATAGTTAGATCTTTGATCCATTTCGATTTTAGTTTAGTGCATGGTGATAGACATGGGTCTAATTTTAATAAATGGTGCTGGAAAAACTGGCTTCACATGCTGAAGACTAATATTTGACCCACAGTGCCACCATTTAGAAGTTAAGGTGAAATCAGAGCAGCAAAGAACAAGTGGCTAGAAACAAGCCTGGCACTGTCACCAAGAGAAGAGGGTGTGCCACAGGAAGGACCCTTCTGCAATGAGATTGCCGAGTGACTCCATGGGATGGGATCAAGTGATGTCACTGGACCTGGAGAAATGGAGGTGGTAAGTCTGAGCAGTGAAAATCTAGATGGATCAGGTGTTCCAGCTAATGGCACCCAGGCCCCTTGAAAGTTTCTTGACCTGTAGGGTTCCCTGCCCTCAGTCCATGGTGCTTGGCAGAGACATCTCATGTGTGTCCTCTGAGATAGTATTGTGAGCACAATTTGTGATCACCACATCAGAAATGGAACTGGGAGCTTGGCCACCTGCAGTGTGCTATGCCTCCTTATCAGTAGGCGCCTACAGTTTCCTCTTCCCAAGTTTCTCAATGTCTCTATGCAAGTCTGGCTTCTACTCTCTTTCTTTCATGAAAGAGCTGAAAACCTGGTTGAAAGAACATGTTTGTGGGACAGAACAGCCCCAGGGCCCACCCTGGTTTGCTGTTGATTCAGGATGTGACCTTTCCCTTGTAGGAGGTCACATCCTTCCTTGGTCTTCCCTTTCCCCTCCCAGCTTCAACCAGCCCAACCTGCAAACTTTTTCTCTTTGAGTCGCGGATGCTTACGGATTCTGGGTGAGCCAGTCGGGGTCATGTAGCTACAGGGTTTCCTGAAAAGCAGGGTCCAGTCTAGTGGACAGGATGTGAGCCAATGGAATATGGGATCCTTTTTCCATTCGGTGTCTCTCTTTCTAGTACTTCTGTGTGATTCCTTTGTCAACTTTCAAAATCATGAATTATTATCCACTTTCAAGTCAAATAAAAATATAGAGATGAATCTCCTATAAAAGAAATTTGAGAATAAACGAAAAATACGGTGAAAGTTATGGGAATCAAAATGAAGTTGGTTGTGTCAACCCGAACAATAAGAAAGTAAATAATGCTGGGAGTTTATTTTAAAAAAGCATTTTTTTTTCCAAAGAAAGAAAGGTTTATTTTGGCTTATGGTTTTTGTTTTTAAAATTTTATTTATTTATTTTTTATTTTAGAGAGAGAGAAAAACAGATAAACATAACAATGAAACAGGTTAGTAGAACACAGTATATCAACTATTGTAACCATCGGAAAGAAAGGGTTCTTGCGTAGGATTAACTCAGTGATGATCAGGAAAGACTGGCTGAGCTACGAGCTTGTGGGGACCACAGGACCTCCCCTCACACGAAAAGTACTTCTACAAGACATCTGCCCACAACTGGTTCAACAGCAGGCTGATGCCACTCTTGTAATACAAGACCTTGTGACTGAGGATTATTGTTTCAAAATATATGATGTGATCCTCCTCATTTTTCTCTTTTAAATTTCCCCTTGAATATGCCCATTGTTCCTGCTGCGTTCCCATTGCAGAGCTCTGTGTTCCCACATAAATGCCAGCTGGCGAACTGGGTTGGGCTCTGGGCTCTTCTATCCCTTTGGAGCGCTCTCTGTGGTTTTTAAACTTAGGCTGACAATAAGGTTGCAGTTTGGGATCCATGCACAGGTTGGGGCGGCCTCTGGCACAGCTGAGGCACAGAGGGAGGGTTGAATGAGAAAAGCCGTATGAGGAGTTTGAAAGAGCTCTTGGCGCTGCAGACGTTACACGGAGCTGGCGAGCTGACTGGCAGGTGGCTGCAGTTGCTAGCTGCAGTTGCTAGCTGGAGCTATGCTTAGTTTCGTTGCCTTGGGCTTGCAAGTCTGCATTACACAGGTTTTCCTCTGTCAGTTGTGCCGCTCCGCTAGCTCTTCTCATGATGGCTTCCATCACTGGACAAATCATGCTCGAGAGCCTCCCTTCCTCTCCTGTCCTGCTCCTCTTTTTTTTTTTTTTTTTCCCAAGGTACAAAGCTTTATTTGTGTTCTTTTTTTTTTTTATTTTTTTATTTTAAGGATAAAAGGAGGGAAACATTAACAGACATACAACATTTTACAACATATCACAAGCACAATACAGACAATACAGAGTTACAAACAAAGT
>NW_004955465.1:6284903-6304464 GCF_000276665.1 Chinchilla lanigera | reverse complement strand
CCGTCCCCTGGGCCTCCCAGCGCCTAGAAACTCAGTCTGCAGTGTCACCGGGGTCTTTGTTCTCGCGTCCTGGCCTCCGGGATTGGGTGCCTGTCCTGCTCCTCTTATCAGGGTTTGACACAGAGGGCCTCATTCTGAATCTGATAGCTTTGACGTGAGCACATTCCACATGCTCACCCGTACTGGCAGGGTCATTTTGCCATATGGATGTTTCCCTCCTTTCTCTTCTCCAGTTCAGGTAGTTTGTGGGTTGCTCGGGTGGAGAGTAGAAATGATCTCTGTGGCCCCCTTTCCCCGCTGGTTTTATTTACTGACCTTTCTTGCAACTGCACCCTGCTACCTGGGGTGGTAAAGGCTTTGAGAGGGCCGGGTCAGGGATCCTCAGTCTTACCTAACATTCCAGTGCCCCCCCAATCTCATCGTATCCGAGAGGCTTGACATTTGGAACTACGTAGACCTGTGAGCTTGGCGGAACATCGCAGTGAATTTCTAGCACAGCTGTGTGACCTGAGGACTGGTTGTTTGGTGACTCAGTGGTGTCGGGAGTGACAACTCTGGGGCTTCTTTCCCTGTCATGGTCCCAGGTAAGACCCTGGCATTGTTTCACTTTTCTAAAGGCAGAAAACCCCTAACAAGGACTACCAGTGAGTGAGTTCTCACGCAGCCCAGGAAATGTGTGCGCTGAGACAAAATTAATTTGACCTAAAGAATATTTCAAAAATGCAGTTTTGGGGCCACACTTGAATCTGAGGTCTGAGAGTCATCATACAAGTCCTACATTATGTTAACTTGAAGAAATTAAGGTGAAGTTAATTCTTAATTTTGTGGAAAAGAATAGCATGTAGACATGAAGCCCACTTCTAATGCCAAACTGATTTTCTCCTTTAAGCCTTTTTTTCTTGTCGATTTTAACTAAATAGCAGCAAGAAATTTTTTTTGCCTCCTTTCTTGCCTTTTTCCTATTGCAAGTTAAAAATCACAGCTAGCCACTTTGGAAAGCTGTGGCTTTTTCTTATTAAGCTAAATGCACTCTTACTGCATGATCCAGCAGTCTCACTCTTACTCAATAAAAATGAAAACACATGTCCACCTGAAGGCAGGTGCTTAAATGTTTATACGAAATTTATTGTTATTAGATAAAACTGGCAACACCCCAAATGTTCGGTGGGTAAATAGAAACAAATTTGGTATGTGCCTACAAGGGAACTCTATCCAGTAAACTGAAGGAACACACTATTGGTATATGTAACTCCACAGATGAATCTCAAGAATATAATGCTAAGCACACAAAAGTAACACACTATATGATTCCACATGTATAAAATCTTTTAAGAAGGAAAGCTATAGTGACAAAAAGTAGACAGGTTGCCAAGGGCTAGGCTGGGGAGGGGAAAGGGACTCATTGCAAAGGGATACGGGGGAACTTCTGGGGTGCTAGAATGTTCTAGTATGATTATGATAGTGTGTGTGGGGAGGTGGCCAGGTGCATTTGTTGGACCTCATCAAACAGCATACTATACTTAGAAGAGGTGAATTTCACTGTAGATAGATTATACCTCAAAAGAGCTGACAGAAATTATAAGAAGGAGTAAAGATGGAAGTCACTGGGGGTGTAGCTCAGTGATAGAGCACTTGCCTAGCGTGTGTGAAGCCCTGGGTTGGATCCCTAGCACTATCCCCCTCCAAAAAAATGTAAGGTCATGAAGAAGGTATTGATTAACTAGGGTCCCCCAGCTTGCTGCTCGTTATGATAGAAGTGACTTGCTATCAGGAGGTGAGGTCTGGTCAGAAGAGGCAGTCACTGTGGGCACGCCCTGAAGGGCTTCGCTCCCTTTTCAGCTCCTTCCGTGGCTCTCTCTGCCTCCCCTTGGTCATGCTCTTTCTTCTTTGGAGCGACCTTCCTTTAAGTCATGAATGTCAAGTATTCTGTCCCGGCCATGAGAAAAGTGACTCAGACACAAAAGTTCATTTTTCTTGAGTATTTTTGAATTGCATGTTGCACGTTCTCTCTCTCCACGCACTGCACCCCAGGGATCCGCTGGGAAGAGGCCCGCCCCCACTTCCTCAGCACCCTTTCCCTCACTGGTCAGGAGCTGCACTGTCTTGGTTCAACTGGTGCAGAGCTCCAAGTACAATACGAGCCAACCTGAGCCCTTCCCCACCCCACCCTCCTCTCAGGCAGGCAGGTAGGAGGCTGTCTGTCTGCCTATCTGTTGTTTGTCTGTCTATTGGAGAAAATATCTATTGAAAGAGAGTTAAAGGAGTTGGCCCTCACAGTTGTTAGGGCTGGCAAGTTAGAAATAGTGGGGCAGACAGGCTGATTGAAAATATTACTCAGCTACAAAGAAGGATAAACTCAAGGCTTTTATAGGTAAATGGATACAACTTGAGACCATACTCATCAGTGAAATAAATCAGACTCAAGTGTGTAGACATATTGTCTCCTAGTGTAAAAAACTGAGAGTAAATGAGATCCAACATGTGCAATAGATATTGTGAAACAGAAAGAAACTGTTCAAAAGGAAAGAACAACTGGGATGGGGAAAAGGAGAAAAGAAGGAAGGGAAAAGAAAACATACACACACACACACACATATAAGCAGATATATATATATATAAATAGATACATATATACACACACAAGATAGCTAAGATAATTATACTACTAATTTCTATGAGTGCATTAAAAAGAACTGTTTGTGCTTATATTGTTTGATTGATTTTTCACGCCTATCTCTTGTAATCTGAGCAACTACTTTGAAGATAACAATACACAATGTAGCAATTATTGTTAATCTGCTATTACCATGTTTTGAAATTCTATATCATTGTTTTATTTTTTCTCTTTAAAATGAAATAAAATAATATCTAGGTAAGAGATGCATGGCAAGTGAGGAGAGAAGGTTGGACTCAGGCTGAACTTCCGTGGTGCAGTCTTGAGGTGCAAGTCCTTCTTTCTGGGGTGGGTGAGGGCCCTTAGTCTTGGCTGCTGAGGCCTCCCCAGCTTGAATGGGGCCCCCTGCAGTGTGCAGGCACACCAGCTCTACTTGGGTCTGCTGAGTTAGATGACAATCACACGTCAAACAGACCTGTACAGCAACATCTGCACTAATGTTTGACCAGACAGCTGTGCAGTGCAGCCAGGTGACATTTCAGCACACACACGAGGATCTTTCTTACCCTCTTCCTCCCATGTAAAGAGGTTAGAAGAATAGGTTTGGCTCCCGGCTCTGCCTTTGACCAGTTGTATTAACTTGAGAGTGTTACAGTATTTGTCCCTCTGGGCCTCCTCTTCCTCAATATAAACGAAGATTCTTGCTATGAATACTAAATGAGCTAATATGTTCAAATAGCCCAGAAGAGTACCCAGCACAAAAAGCTGGGTATATTACTATATACCAGACATTATTCTAAGCATTTTATATATATTAACTACTTTTCTGATTTTTCTGATTTTTCACATTTCCATTTTTTGGTCTTTCACACTCCAGTTATTTCATAACATGTTTTTGTTTTATGTTTTTTACATTAATGTAACAAAAAGGTGGGAGAGGGCTGGCAGTGTGTTTTATTTCTATAAATGAAGGGGAGGGGAGGAAGACAGAGCTCAGGTGAACAAAAATCACAAGGTCTGTGTTAGATTTGGCACCAGATAGAGCAAGAGGCAGAGGTAGATAAAACAAGCCTTTATTGCCAGCTTGGGAGGGTTGCAGGAGATTGCAAGGACAGTTGGAGGAGGAACCTGGGGAACCGGTTTTTGTTAGATTGGACTAGAGGTGAAGTTAATATGGGCAGGGAATGTGTCATATCTCGAGGGGGTTGGGAGTTAGTTGCCACGTATGCCAAAGGGAGTAGAAAGTTTATCTTATAAGTGTGTGTCCTGGCCAGTGCCATTTTTGGGATTCTAGATGTCAATCAGTCTGTATGGAAATGTGGAGAGAGGAAAGCAGGTCTGAGAGCCAGAGAAGGTGGTAAAGGCTTCATGCTCCAGAAAGATGGTGCTTGTTGTGCTGTCAGGTCAGTGATTCAAGTTGCTAGGTAACCTGTTCAGGAAGGAAGGGATGAGGGAAAAGAAGCAGAAATCAGTTTTCTAAGAAAGGAATCTAACATGTTCATGGCACAGCTAGTTAGTGAAAGCCTAAGTTTGACATTTCTACTTTCTCTTGAAAGCCTCCACCATGTTGTTCTTAAGAGCAACTTCTTTTATCCATCTGCGAAAGTCTACACTGACCTCAGCCCACTGACAAGGTCATTTGTTTTTTTAAGGTAGATGTCATTCAGTGTACTTCTGAGGTAGGAGATTAGGGCTGGGGCAAACCTGACAGTTGGGTGGGTGTAATATGTCAAATGTCATAAAAACTCAGAGGATATGCATGTTCTCAGGACCCACAGTGACTCCAGGCTACTATGCACTATACCTGGGACCAGTTAGAAATCGATATTCTCATCCCTCATTTCAATATGGTGTTGTTTGAAGGACCAATCAGAGATGCTATTTTCAATGCTTCATTTACATGTGGGTGCAACCATTCAGAAGATGCTAATTCTGATCCTTCATTTACATCTGGGAAGAAGCCAAGCAAAGTTTTCCATAGGACAGTTTCAATTTAGCATAACACAATGTGAGTTTTTGATAGGCCAATATCCCATGCTTTATTTGCATGAGAAAGAAACCAATCCGGAAATTTTGGATACAAAAGGTCCCTTTCTCTTATCCTTGGGGCTGCTTTCACTGCTTTCACCCTGGAGCGTATACTTCTTCTCTACCTTCAGTAAATGTACACCTTTGCTGCCTTTTCTGTGTGTCTTGTCCAATTCTTTATTCCAGACAGGAAAGCCTCATGGGACCCCCTCCCCCAGTCTGGTAAGACTGCTCATTTTATTTTCCTTGTCCTCTACCAGGTGCTGGATATTGGCTCTGTGTGGGGAGCCATCGCTCACACTTTCATCCTTCTCCATGTTTTTGGTGGAGCTTTCATGGTGCCCAAGCTGGACTGGTTGTTTTGCAGCTACATCATCACTGTGGAGGTCAACATGTACTGGGCAGTGTGGCCGCTGGGCCTCTGTACTTCAACACATAGATGGAATCCCAGTTACCTTCGATATTCTTTGCTCCATCTCCAGCCTTCTTTATGATGCTCACTCCAGCAAAGCCCTGATCCAGATCCCAGAGGTAGACAGATGAGACGATGCCCTCCAAATAAAGTTCTTAGGCCTAGTCAAAGTCATTGTTGGCTTCCACTTCCGGCTTTCTCAGTCGAGCAGGTGACATGGCCCCTCTGCCAAAGGAGGATCATATTTGTTACTCCATGGTGACCTATAGGAGTCCCCATCTCTGCTGCAGCCACACAAAAGCTAATCCCTTCCTGCCATCCTGTCTCTGGCTTTTTCAGTGGCTGGTCAACAGAAGGTGGAGATCCTCACACAGACTGGGCACAAGGTCCGTCAGAATGGAATGTCACTGACCTTCTTCTCAATTTGCTCAGCTGCTGATCACTCATGGTGGCCCAGTGGGCCAGTCCTGGTCCCAGTGTCTCTGGACCACCGCCCCCCCCCCCCCCAGGGCCTGGCATTTCCCCTTCCCTAGGTGCCCTAGAAGTGAACTTCCGGGTCTGCACCCCCCCATTATTAACTATTTTTCAAGGCCATTAGCTCTTCATCAAAGTAATTACGTTTATAAGTGAAGCAAATCCCACAGCATGGCCAATAAATGACTTGAATCAAGGAGGGAGGAAGGGAGCCATAGCATTTGAAGTAAATCAGACAGGATAAGGAACCAATGGTTTCAAACTTTGGTGTTCACCAAATGCCCACAGCCTTCCCCTTCTTACTTCCTTATCAGCATTTGAATCCTAGAATTTAAGATAATTTTTGAAAGCATCTTGCTCAAAGATACTCTTCCTGTTTTATATAATCACTCTTTTGGCAGAAGCCTTATATTTTTCTTTTTTGGGGTAGAGTATAAAACAGCATCTCTCATGCATTATACTTTAAACATGTATTATCTGTGGGCTGGTGGACTATTTCTATGGGAAAAGATATTCTAAGATCCAAACAAATGAATTACAAAAAAATGCGGGTAAATACTCCATCTCTGATTTGGAGGCTGTGACTTTAAGTGCAGACAGTGAATGAAGTGGTTTAGGGTAAGGGCTTTGGAGCTTTCCAATGGCTGGGAGTGTGAGTCCCACCCTACCCATCTCCGGTAATGCCACTGTGCCCAAATTGCTCACACCCCAAAAGCCTCAGTTCCTCAGCTCAGGAATGAAGATGATAACTAATACATCACAGATTTGCTATAAGGATGAAGGGAGTTTTTCTGGCACATAAAAAGTGCTCATTGAATGAAATTGTTCCACTCTAGAGATCATTCCATGGTATTTGTAAATACTCAGTTATTTTGTACCAAATATACCTTGCTGTACAAAGAAGAAAAGTCACCAAAGGCATTGGTAGTTACTCTTCTTACCCTTCTAAGCTCCCTATGCACATATGTTCATCCACATTTCTCCAGAGAGTATTTGCTTCCCTGGAAGGACTTCCCAAAACCCATTATATCTGGCTTCAGCAAGTGTTACTGAGATCACCAGTGACTTCTGATCTCCAAATCAAGATGACACTTGCATCTTTAAATCGCTGGGCCTCTTTGACTGTCTTGTCTATCTGCTCTGTGTTATAGGCTGACTTTGGTCTCCCTAACATTACTGTGCTAGAGTCTTAGCTCCCAGTGCCTCAGAATGTGACTATGTTTTGAGATAGAAGTCATTAGAGTGGATCCTAATCCAACACAACCAGTGTCCTTACAAGAACGGGAAATTGGGACACAAGACACACATACCCTTGGAAGATCATGTGAAGATACAAGGAAAACATAACCTTTTACAAGCTGAGGAGAGAATCAGTCTGGGCATGGTGGTGCATGCCTGTAATCCCAGCACTGGGGAGGTTGAGGCAGGAGGGTCTTTGGGAGTTTAAGACCAGCCTGGGCTACAAAGTGAGCCCAAGGCCAGCCTGAACTGCATAGTGAGACTCTGTCTCAAAATGACAGATAAATAAATAAATAAACAAATAAATAAGATAAAAGCAAGCCAAGGAGAGAGACCTCAGGAGAAAGCAACCCTGCTGACACCTTGATCTTGGACTTCAGCCCCCAGGACCATGAGAAGCTGGAGTTCCATTCCTGGCATGTTGCTGTGGCAGCCCTATCATAATAACTCTCCTTTTCGAAATCGTCTCCTCCCTGGATTCCCACAGCTTTGGGTGTTCCTGTTTCTCTTCCCAAGTGTTCTTACGGGATGGACTTCTTTTCTTTTGCCCATCCTGCATATGGGCGATTCTCAGGGTTTGATGTCCTTTCTCATCCCATACGCTCTGCCCAGCACATGTCACCTGATGTGATGTTCTACCTGTGTTCCCAAATACCAATCCCATGACCTTGGCCTGGGCCTCTCCGCTCAGCCTCGTATTTGTGTGTCAGACTGCACATCTTCCCTGAATCTTCTCATGCACTTCCGGGTCTGCAGTCTCAAGCTAGTCATCAGTGTACCCCAAACCAGCCCTTTCTCCTGCATTCTCTCCTCCTGTGCTTGCCATCTTTCTGTTGCTCCACACCAGAGACTTGAGAACCATTCTTGATTTTCCCCCTGCCTTAACAGATTACGTCCCAAAGATGCAGTAAGCCATCGCGTCCTGTCCGTATCTGCTGCCTGTTACATTAAGAAAAAACCTCAGCAGACTGTTTTCTCCTACTGTATTCTCAACACAGATTGCTTCTGTGACCAGAGGTATGAAGGTTTCCCCACTCATCAGTTCTCAGAAGGGCACCAACTGCGTGGCTGCAGTTCAACTCCGTTCTGACGCTATCTGCCTGGACAGGGCAGCAGACTGCAGTAGGGGCCCAGTTGCGTTCCCGCCCTTATCACCACCCATGCCAGTTGTGGGTCTAGGCCCCCAGTACTTCTGGCCAACTGGTTTATAGGTTGTGGGTTCCCCCAGGACCCACTTAGGTGTGGTCACTTGCTAGAATGGCTTGTAGAACTCGGAGAAGCACTCTCCTTATTTTTGCTGCTTCACTACCAAGGATATTTTAAAGTACATTAATCAACAGCCGGATAAGCGCGAGGGCAAGGTTTGGAAGGTGGGCAAACAGGCGCGTCTGTCCCTGTGCAGTCAGGTGTGCCACCCTTGCCAAGTGGGGGCGTGTTTGGCAGCCTTGAAATTCACAGAACCCTGTTCTTTTGAGTTTTTACAGATGCTTCAATGTATAGGTGTACTTGATTAAATCCTTGGTCACTGGTAATCAGCTGAACCCTCAGCCCCTCTCCCTGTCCCCGAGGCAGGAGAAAGTGTTCCCAGGATGATGTTTGCAGATCCCCCTCCTCACATTAAAATCAAAAATAAAAATCCCAGCCTTTCACCCCAAAGCCATGGTCCCCTCGGGGTTTTGGCCGCTGCTCTCTTGCCATGAATCAGCAAACTCTTGATCTTCCCATATTCCTTGACTATTGGTAGATTCTTGTAACACCCATGGGCTGGGCTCTCACATGCCACAGCTTGCATGGCCCTGGGATGGTTGCCTGGACTCCCCTCCCTCCGTAGCTCTCTGCCCACCCACAATAGCACCATGGATTCTTTTGGAAAAACAATTTAAAAGACATTTAAAAATCTTTAGAGCAATTTTATGTTCACAGCAAAATTGAGAGATTTCCTGTATACCCCCAACACATGCGTAATCTCCGCCATTTTCAACTTCCCCCTCTAGAGTGGGGCATTTATTGCCATTGATGAACCTGCATGGACTCGTCCTTATCATCCTGAGTCCGTGGTTCCCATTACGGCTCACTCTTGTGCTGTGGATTCTGCGGCTTTGGAAAAATGTGGGAAGCCAGGGATCCACCAACCTAGTTCCATGGAGCAGCTTCACTGCACTGAAAATCACTGTGCTCAGCCTGTTCAACCCTCTCTCTCCCCAAACCTCTGGAAACCACCAATGACTTGACTGTCACCATAGTTTTATTGTTTCCAGAATGTCAGTGTCATGTGGTTGGAACCAAACAGTATGTAGCCATGCTAGTTGGGCTACTTCCACTTAGAAATATACATTTAAGGTTTCTCCAAATCTGTTCATAGTTTGCTAGCTCATTTCTTTTTAGCACTGAGTAATGTTCCATGCTTTGGATGTACCACAATACCATTCACCTTCCGAGGGGTGTATTTGCTGCTTCCACATCTTGACAGTAATGAATAAAGCTGCTATAAACATTTTTGCACAGGTTTTGTGTAGGTGTAAGAGCTTACTGCTTCAGGTAATTATTGGAGTGCAATTGTGGGACTGTTATTATAATAGGTACTTAGAGGCTGGGCCTGCAGATGCCCAGTGGGTAATGGCATTCATTTTACATCTGTCTTCTTCATTACCTTAAAACTTTGGGTTGGATCCCTGCCCAGCTCTGCATGGAGACAGTTTAGGTTTATCAGCCCTAAATTTACCTAGCCTTTCTCATCCTCCTTCATGACTGAGGACATTGAGATAAGAGTAACTCTTATGGTTTGGGATTTTTGCAAAGGGAGCAATATAATACAGGACACATATTTTATAAGATTATTTATAGTAGTCACCCAAAGAATCATACACAAGACAGCGCAGGAAATCTGTCCACATACTAGAGACCAAAGAATTCAGCTAGAGCCTAGATCCCACAATAATGTCCTTCATGAGTCCAGCTAAACACCTAGAGCCCATAACAATACCTCCCACAAATCCAACTGGAGGCCCAGAGCCCACTACGTCTCATGCAGGCCTGTTTCACGGATCTGCACTGGGAAGGCCCACAGGTCAGTGGTGGAAGCTAGGAAGTCTGTGCCAGTGGGATGAAGGATCTGTGCTGGCAGGCTGAGGGATCTACACTGGAGCCAGGAAGTGATGCTCAAGATAAAAACCAGAGTTTCCTGAAAAGTACCACAGCCATCCTCAGCAACAGTGAGGTCCCAAGCTCCTCTGACGGTGAAGACAGCTGAGTTCCCATCAAGAAAGCCAGTGCAGCAAGCTTCTCCAGGAGACTGGCAGTGCACCATCTTCCCCTCCAAAGCCAGGAAGTGACGCTCAAAGTGAGGACCGGAGCTCCCCCAAAGTGAACCAAAGCTATTCTCAGTGCCAACAAGGTCCCGAGCTCTTCGGAGGATGAAAACAGCTGAGTTCATCAGGAAAGCCAGCATGACAAGCTCCTCCAAAACAACCAACAGCTCCTTACAGCTTCTACCAGCCAATACCCTTTCTCAGCTAACAGCCTAACTTCTTCTTCTCCAGTTCTGCCTCTTATGCTGCGGGTAACCATCCCCAGGTGGGCCTCCCACACCTAGCACCACACTTACTCAGTTCAGCTGGGGGTTATAAGTTGACCATCAGTTGTCAATCCACCACAGTAACTAAGGCGCTTTTAAGATTTTCAGGGCCATTCAGTTACCTCTTTTTCCAGTCACCTGTTTTAGACCCCCTGGAGTGATGCCTGGAAGTCTCTACTCACTGTCCTAAACCTCAGTTACCTCAGACTCCACAAGAAGCAGATCCTTACAGACCACCCCCTGAAAATGACACCCTCCATCCTGGGGAAGCAATCATCTCCTGGGCACCAGTTGTCCTCCCAGGCCATTAAAACTTCTCTGGAGCAACCTGTGCAAACCCTGCAGCTATGCAAACCCCATCCCTTGGTTTTGTTCTTCTTTCTTATAAAACCTGAAAGCTTCTGTCAGTTCCACCAAGACAGACCTTGAGTCCTTCTCCTGTCCTCCCTAGCATGGCCGTGTTGAATAAAACTCCTTTTCCGTCCTTTACTGTGGCTCACCTTGGCTGATGTCTTAGGATGGGACCCAGAGCTGGGCTCTCAGCCTAAGACTATGAAAACAATACAAAAGTGTGTTTACATCGGTGAGAGACTGCCCGACTACCTCCCAAGGTGGCTGTCCCACTTTGCATTCCCCCAGCAGTGGGTGAGAGCTCCCCACCAGCATTTGCATTGCAGTTAATAGTCCTGAGTTTGGCTGTTCTAATAGGTGGCATCTCTTCATTTTCCTTTGCATTTCTGCCTTTCCTTGGGGACATATGATGTAGAACATCTCTTCCTATGCTTATTTGCCATCATTGCATTGACTTTGGTGAGGTGCCTACTAATGTCTTTCACCTTTTTCAACCAGGCTACTGGTCTTATTGTTGAGTTTTAAGAGGTTTTTTTTTCTTTGCATATTTTAGACAAAGCCCATTTTTAAAAAATTGCTATTCCCAGTAATGCTTTTATTATTATTATTTTTTAAATTGACAAGTCATAATTGTATATCTATGGAGTACAGTGGCATGTTGGGGTCAAGTTAATTAGCATAGTCATCACCTCAATTACTTTATTGTGGTGAGACTTTTTTTTAAATTTTTTTTATTTATTTATTTTTTTTATTTTAAGGATAAAAGGAGGGAAACATTAACAGACATACAACATTTTACAACATATCACAAGTACAATACAGACAATACAGAGTTACAAACAAAGTGGTAGGGAATTAACAATGGTGGTTGTATTACATATTGATATCTTCAAAGTGGCTTCTCATGAAAACAGATATAGACATGCAATACTGGTCAACCAAAGACTCATTGACAGTTTCTTTCAGCATAGAAACAGCAGATAGAAGAACAACCATGTTATCTATCCTGTATATACATACATACAAAATTTTTCCTTCTTTCCCTTCTCTTTTCCCACATCCCAGAAGCCCTTTACTCTTCGGTGGTTTCCTATCATTTCACAGTGTCTATCATACCTCCGAGTTTAACTTAACTCTTTCAAGTTTTACACTAGTGACACAATGCGGTGCTTGCACATGTATGTTTGATTTATTTCACTTATGAGTATGGTCTCTAGTTGTGACCATTTAAATATAAAGGCCTCGAGTTTATCTTTCTTTACAGCTGAGTAATATTCCATTATATAAAAGTACCATAATTTTCTTATCCAATCCTCGGTGGATGGACATTTGGGTTGCTTCCACATTTTAGCAATTACAAATTGTGCTGCTATGAACATAGGTGCACATATATCACTGTGATATGATGTTTTTAGATCTTCTGGGAAAATACCCAGCAGGGGGATAGCTGGGTTGAATGGGACCTCTAAACCTAGTTTTCGGAGGAATCTCCAAACTGATTTCCACAGTGGTTTCACCAGTCTGCATTCCCACCAGCAGTGGAGAAGGGTTCCTATTTCTCCACAGCCTATTGTGGTGAGACTTTATTTTACAGTGTTGGGAAGGAAACCCTGCACCTTGCACATGATACGCTAGGCAAGTACTCCAACTGCTGAGCTGCACCCTGTGGTGAGACATTTGAAATTCGCTCTCTTGGTAGTTGTATCAGTCAGTGTTTACTAGAGAAACAGATATAACATAAGATATACAAATGTATAAGAATTTACAAGACCAGCTTACAGTGGTCACCTGCAGAGTGGATGAGGAAGCAGGTAGAGTGTGTCTGCACACTGGAGACTGAAGGAGTCAGTCCAAGGTCTGGAGCTCACTGCAGTGCCCATCTGAGTCCATATCGGGGGGCCGATGGGTCTTCAGTGGAACACTGAGGAGTCTAATCTGGAAGGATGAAATATCTGCGCCGGAAGCTAAAGAGTCTGCGCCGGAAGCTAAAGAGTCTGCGCCGGAAGCCAGGAGATGATGTCCAAGGTGAAGGTGAAGGCTGGAGCTCCTCCAAAGAAACAGCAGCAGATCCGTCCTTCCTCATTTCCCCTTTATACCACCCAGATGATAGGCCACTCTAGCATGGGTCTCTCATACCTAGGGTGTGCAACTGATGAGTTGATTTAGTTAGGCTTCTCTAAAGTTCTCAAGTTGACACAATCAACCATCACAGCAGTTTTGAAATATGCAGCACATTATTATTAACCATAGTGACCATGCTACAATAGATCATAAAAGTTATCCCTTCTGTCTGACTGAGATTTTGTACCCCTTGAACATCTCTCCGTCTTTGGCCCCAGGCACCGCCCCAGCTTCTGGTAACAACCTATGCACTCTCTGTCATCTTTCTAGATTCCACTTGTGAGGAAGAGCGTCCCAACCCCAGGGGCCTTTTCAGGCCCCCGGGATGCCTGTGTGGTCCTCCTCATGGGGATAGAGTGGGAAGGGTAACTGCAAGGATGCTATTTCAGGGGGACAAGAATGAGGACAAGGAGGCAGCAGTCTTCCAAACACACCTGTTGTGTCCATAAAAACCGTTTTCCAAGTCAACTTCAGCTGTTGCTGGTTTCCCAAAGGTGCTCTGGGAAGGGTTGTTTGGTGTTAGATGAAGCCATCTACTGCCACCTTATGGCAAAAAATTAGAAAGAAATAGCACAGTGTCCCACTCATAAAATTCGGTGAACTTCTAAAGCCGGATCAATTTTTAGTTCTTCTTGCCCTGAGAAATTGATGAATTATTCTGTGCTTGATCTGAGAACATTGCCTCTCCTGCACAGACTTCATTCATCATAGTTTCCTCGATCTCCTGTTGTCAGTTTTCCTCTCTACTGACTCATTCTCATTGGCACCGAAGCCTGTGGATGGGTCATCCACTTAGAACCACACAAAGCAGCAGAGATCTTGCCTGCACCCTGCAATTCTTCCTGTCACCAGCCCGTTTCTCTTCTCCCCTTTATCATAAGCCTTCCAAGAATTTTCTACATTCCTTTTTATGTTTTCTTCAAATTCTCCCTTCTTCCTCCTCCTCTCCCTCCTTCCTTCTCCCCACCCCCACCCTGGAGATTAAACCCAGATCCTTGTGCATGCCAGGCAAGTGCTAGATCACTCGGTCACATCTCCAGCCCTTTTTGTTTTTTTCTGGGATCAGGTCTTGCTCAGTTGCCTGGGTTGGCCTTGAACTTGCAATCTTCCTGCCTCAGCCTCCAGCCTAGCTGAGATTACAGGTTTATGAACTGTACCTGGCCTTTTATCTTTAAATCTACATTGTATTGAGTTTATTCCCAGTGATATTTTTACCCCCAAACTCAAGGCCAAAAAGAGACATTCACATTACCAAACCCGATAGTCAAGTCTCAGTCCTCGGACCTGACTACCGCTGATGTCACTGCTGACTTCCAAGGCTCCTCTGTCTCCTTGTTCTCCCTCTGACTTCACAGGCACTCTCAGTACCTGTTGCTGTTGCCTTCTCTTATCTCTGAGCTTTAAATGCTGGGACACTCAGGGCCCACTCTTCCCACTTCTTCTCTGCCTGCGTAGCCTTTGGAATCTCTGTGCTTTCCTTCCCCTCTGTGTTCTGACCACTCCAACCTCCCTCAACCTTTCCCCTCTAAATTCTATGCTGGACGTCACCACTTTGTAGGGGGAAAGGTATTATCTTTGTCTCACCCAGTGCAAGGTTCACACTGACACCCCTGTAACAAAAGATAGGTTAACAAGAGAAAACCTACTGAACCGAAGTTTTATGTGACAGTGGTGCCAAAGACCTGAAGAAAAGGGTGTATTTTTTGCCCTTAGGTTTAACCAAGAAGGGACAGTTGTATAGAAGTGTGATTAAACAGAAAGGAAGTCTGACTTAATAGACTGGGAAACACTTAGTAAGACACATTGGCTCCATCTTCTTGGCCTCTCCGTGTGACATTCCTTCCTTCTGGGTATAGGACAGGATGTCTGTCATCGAAGGGTCTTCAGGAGAGAAGGTCAGAGGGACATTTCATCTCCTTTAGCTTAAACCACCCTGTCTGCCCCAGTGCCATGTTAGGGCGGTGTTTCCTACATCCCCCTTGGATGTCTGTAAGGCATTTTGAAGCAAACAGCCTTCAAACTTTTGATTTCTTTCCAAATTCCCACCCAACCAGCTCTTCTCCAGTTTTCCTCCTCTCAGTAAATTGAAATCTCATTTTTCCAAAAGCTCATCCTTCGCTCTTTTTCTCATTTCCACACCTAATCCATTGGCAAATCCTGTCGACTTTAGTGTTTTGCCGTTTCTTTCCACCCTGTTACCATCGGCTCAGTCCAAGAGAACTGTTGGAAAAACCATTGGAAAAACTCCCTGCTGGGTCTCCCTTTCCCCACAGTGTCCCCCTTATTGTCTCTTTATCTATACAGGAGCCAGGAGCCTGCATGGTACTTTTAAAGTGAAAATAAGACCCCGTCTCTTCTCTGTTTGAAACCAGCCCATAGCATCCTGCCTTCACTCATTTTCTGTTGCTATAGCAGAATACTGGCGACTGAGTAACTTCCAAAGCAAAGCAATTTATTTCTTATGGCTCTAGAGGCTGCCAAGACACAGATCAAGGGACCACTTTGCTGAAGGCCTTGCAGAGTCCTAGGGTGAGGCAGGCACCAGGCTTGGTCCTGCCCTGTGTTGTCCTTACTGCCTGAAAGCCTTGCTCCTCATGTGCCTTAGGTCTCTGCTCAAGGTCTCCACTTAGCAGGGTGGCCTTTCTGGAGCTCACCATCAAAAATTAATCTCCTCTCTCCTTTTCCCTCTTTCTCTCAGCTTCCACTGTGGTGCATTGTGAGCTATGAGAAGTTTAACAAGAGCAAGGACTTGGTTTTTTTATTCACCCGTGCGTTCCTCAGTGCCCAGCACATGGTAGATGCTGTAGCTTGGACCTTGAATATCCCCTGAAGGCCCCTGTGTCGATGCTCAGTGTCCAGCCTGTGGTGCGACTGGACTGCAGTGGTCCCTGGCTGGGGGGAGCACTGTGAAGAAGTTGGACCACTGGCATGACCTCGATGGGGATATTGGGACCTGGGATCCATCCCCCTTCTTGGCCAGGGCGAACGGGCATCTTCTACTGTGATACCACCTCATCGTACAGGTGTGATAAAAAATATGCTCAATATTTAGATTTTACCAAATTAAAAAGCAAAAAGCACATTGTTGTGAATCTTTACAGTATTTCTCCTCGCCTTGAACACACTTGTCTCAGCGTTGTTGGCACTTTCTGAAGCAATGCTGCAAGTTCTCTTTTGTGAGTGTCTTTAGTTATGCCGTGGGGGCTGCCTCGATGTCCTGAACGGATTCAAAATATTTGCCTTTCATGGTCACTTTCTTTGGGGAAGAGCCAGAAGTCACACAGGGCCAGATCTTGTGAATAAGGTGGATGAGGACACAGTGTTGATTTTCAAGGCTGTCTTTCCACTGGATGACACTCGGCAGCAGCATTTGCTGTATGTTTTTATAGTACCTTGTAAAGACACTTTTGAAGGAGGATTTCCAGAACTGCCTCAGAGATTGGCAAGGCAATGGGAGAAGTACGTTCAAAGTGAGGGGGAGTATTTTGAAGGGGATTAATGGTAATGTGCCTTGCACTGTAATAAATTTTTAAAAGTTTAAATATTTACCAAATAGTTCGATCACACTTTGTACTATGCCACCATGGGCCCAAAACAACAGGGCCAGGAAGTCATGGACTGAAATCTCTGAAACTCTGAACCAAAGTAGACCTTTCTTCCTTGTGAGTTGATTGTCTCAGGTCTGTTGTCACTGAGACAGAAAGCTAACACAGTAGGCATGCACTAAATATTCGCTGGATGAATGGATGAGCGCCAGTGTCCCAGGAGATCCAGTTTCAAAAGAAGGGATATATTCTAACCCATTTACTTCTGCTTGACTATGGCAGCACCAAGGGGATCTTTAATCAACTTTAAATTAATTATATATTTATTGTTCATGGAGGGAAGCTGCCATTGCTAATTTTTTTCCCTGCCTAGCTGGAGACAAGAAGTTGGATTTCCTGTCTCAAGAAGAATCCACCGGGCCCTTTGGGTCCAGAATCCTGCAGCAAGTTTTGTGCTCTAGGGATAGGGCCTTTGTGGTGACTTGAGGAGGCTGCCTTCAGCTCTGGACATCAAGGTGCAGAAGATAAGAGACCTCCTCTGAGAAAAGGGGTGGAGACTCCAGTGTTTTCGGAGGCTGAGTGTGAGGGGCATCTGAGATGGCTCCTGCTGCGGGAGCTCTACAGGCAGAAGGACCTCCAAGGTCAGGAGGGAAGAGGAGGCGTTACCTGGTGACCTGGATGTCGGGTTGTCACGGGGGCAAAGGTGGTTCTGACATAGTGCTGAGTGTGGGTGCCAGGCTGTCTGCAGGGGTGCATGCTTGTGAGTATGGCCTTGGGGGTTCACCTGGTTTGGGGATGGAGCTCCTTGTTTAGTGGTATCCTTGGAAAACTGCTTTCCCCGCTGCCTTGAAGAAGCACTAAGTCTGAAAACCCATAGTAGCAGTGCGATCTCTCTGGATTGTACACGAGGAGCACACACTTAGTTCAGCCCCGCTCCTCCATGTCTTTCTGCTGGACTTCCCCTGTGCCAACGTGAACACCCCGTGACCCCAGCCTGGTGCCACCAGCTTCCCTCTTTCTTCACATCTTCTTGGCTGTCCTCATACTGACACCCTGGCTGCTTCCTGCTCCCCACCCTGGTCCACACCAACACCCTGAAACTTCTTCCCCTCCAGCAAGGAAGCTGCTCCTTCTCAGCTGCTGCAGCCCCCAGAGCTGATCAGTGCCCAGTGCACTGGGAGCCAGGTTCGCCCTCCACACCTCACCTGTAACCTGGATCATCTGCTGTTTGTCCCATTGTGGTGGATTAACTAATGGTCAACTTGTAACACCCAGCTGAACGGAGTCAGCGTGGTTCCGGGTGTGGAGGGCCCACCTGAGGATTGCTTCCAACAGCATAAAAGGAGAACTGGAGGGGAAGATGGTGTGCTGTTGATTCTCTTGGGAGAAGCATGTAGTGCTGGTTTTGCTGATATGAACTCAGCTGTTCACACTGTCAGATGAGCTTGGGTCCTAGCTGTCACTGAGGATGGCTGTGGTTTTCTTTGGGGGAGCTCTGGTCCTTATCTTAAGCATTGCTTCCTGACTCCAGTACAGATCCCTCAGCCTCCTGGCAGAGATCCTTTATCCCACTGGTGCAGACTTTCTAGTCTCCACCACTGACCTTCGGACCTTCCCAGTGCAGATCTTTGATACAGACTTGCGTGAGACATTGCCGTGGGATCCAGGCCTTCAGCTGGATTCTTTGGGTCTCCAGAGCATAAGCAGATCTCTTGCACTCTTCTGCATTTGACTTTTTGGGTGAATATTATAAAACCATCCTATAAATGATGTGTTCTGTATTAAATCTATTTCCTTATAAGCCATTGCTACAACACCTATTTATTAAAAAAGCAAAAACAAGGATGCGAACCAAAACAACCAAGGAAGCAGAGCAATAAGGGAAGTTGGCTGAGCCCACAGAACTGGAGCAGGGACTGGGCCACCCCTGCAGAGCACCCAGCACCTGCTACAGGGCCCGGGACATATATACATAGCGAAGCCAGGGGTAAGGGTTCAAAGAGTCAGTGCACGAACACAGCCAACCCATGGACTCAACCTTTGAGTTGAGTCGTGGATTGAAAATATTCAGAAAAAAATTGCACCTGTACTGAACATTAAAATTCTCTTCCTCCTTGTCCCCTTCTTCCTCTTTCTTTGTACTGGAGATAGAATGCAGGACCTTTGACTGAACTACATCCTGAGCTCTTTTTTTATCTTTTATTTTGATACAGCTAATTTGAGCCCATATACAGTATTAGTATATCAAGTAGCATTTATATCATGCTAGGTATTATAGGTCATCTAGAGGTGGCTGAAAGTAGACAGGAGGATATGTATAGGTTATATGCAAATATTATATCATTTTATAGAAAGGAGTTGTGCGCCTAAGGATTTTGGTATCTCAGGGGGCTCCTCAGCAGAGCCCCTGGCAGATGCCAAGGGACAACAATCTGTGAAACTGCAAAAGCCAGGAGACTGGAAATGGCGTTGACTCCCTGGTGGGAAGACAAGGGGGACATCTTAAGTTTATATTTACGTTTTATTTTAGTAACACAAAAATAATAACTGCTAATTGAAGACAATATGGAAAATTCCACAAGTATAAAGAAGAGAAAGAAAACCATCAGGAAATCTTGTGTAATTTGTTCTTTCAAAATGCTAAAGCCCTGGGGAGGAAGAATGCTGCTGCTGCCATCATTTACATCTTTGGATGAACTTCAGGTTCCTTGTGAAGTTATCGTGATACACGTTCAAGGTTGGGGTGCGGGCTGCTCCTCGGGCACCCTTCTCTCACAGAGAACAAGTCCACCTGGCCCAAATGGGGTATTAGTTGTATTCGTGACCAAAGGGCAGTGCTCACTACCTTTAAAGTGTCTGGTCTGCAATGCCATGTTGCAGATTAGCCCTGGACCTCTCTGTTTTTTCCCAACTTGAGTTTGTATGGATGGACAGGGATTAGGTTCTTTGGGGAAACAGAAATGGATATGTGTATATCTTATTTTTCTCTATCAATTATCTATCTATCTATCTATCTATCTATCCATCTATCTATTCTATCCATCCATTCATGCATCCACCCACCCACCCAGTCCATCTATCTGTGTGGAAGAGAGAGAGTGAGCATTTCTTTTTTTTTTTTTTTTTTTTTTTTTTTGGTTTTTCTCCGGTACCGGGAACCAAACTCACGACCTTGCGCTTGCCAGGCAGGCGCTTTTGCTGCT